>NC_090860.1:3817500-4020000 GCF_024217435.2 Syngnathus scovelli | reverse complement strand
AAATTCAAAAATTTCACGTTTTCACTTTTAAAATTTGCACAAAATTTTGCAAAATTTCACAAAATTTAGTTTTTCACTTCTAGTTTCTACATTTTTCCACCGATTCAACTCGTTCCAACTTTCAACTGTTCATCTTTTGCCTACCTATTCCACACCTTCCCACTTAGCAAAATTTCCAAATTTTCAATTTTGAAATTCACACCAAATTTTCCCAAAATTTAGTTTTTCCCTTCTAATTTCTACATTTTTCAACCGATTCAACCCATTCCAACTTTATTCACTTTGTTCACCTTATGCTTACCATATTCACCCCCTTCACCCCCACTTCCACAATTCAACCCTTGACCCCCACTTCCAGAGTGGCGGCCATCTTGGATTGACCCTGAAGTGCCCCAATGAACCCGGAATGAACCGGAAGTGACCTCAGGTAAACCGGAATTGACCCCAAATGAACCGGAAGTGACCTCAGGTAAACCGGAAGTGACCCCAAATCAAACCGGAAGTGACCCCAAATCAAACCGGAAGTGACCTTTTTAAACCGGAAGTGACCTTTTTAAACCGGAAGTGACCCCAAATAAACCGGAAGTGACCTCAGCTAGACCGGAAGTGCCTCTAATCAAACCGGAAGTGACCCAAATCAAACCGGAAATGACCATATTTCAACATTAAGTGCCCTAAATACCTACATTTGCGCTAACTTTTGCAAATTTTGCCCGATTAAACCCATTTCAACATTTTAACCCCAAAAGTGAACCTCCTGAAGCCGTTTTTTTCCTTTTGTTCCAAATTTCAGAAACTTTTGGTGCAATTTTTTTTTCTTTTAATTCCCATTCATTCTCTATTAGGATTCAAGATTTGCTCTAACTTCTACATTTTTTAACCGATTCAACTCGTTCCAACTTTCAACTGTTCCTCTTTTGCCTTCCTATTCCACAACTTCCCACTTACCAAAAATTCTCTACTATTTTGTTTTTCTACTCTAATTTCTACATTTTCAACTTATTCAACCCATTCCACCTTTCAACTGTTCATCATTTTCCTACCTATTCCACAACTTCCCACTTACCCAAAATTCCAAATTTTCAATTTTGAAATTCACACCCAATTTTCCCAAATTTCCTTTTTCCCTTGTAATTTCTACATTTTTCAACCGATTCAACTCTTTTCAACATCATTCTGCAACATTCCCCAAGTATTTATTCAACCTCTTCACCTTCACACGCAATTTCTTCAGGAATTGCAAATTCTAGTTATTATTATTATTCTACTTATTCCGCTCACTTTTTTGACGCTTAACTCCTTCCACATACTTCAACCGATTCACTCCGTTCCACTTTTCACTTATTCCAAATATTCATGACACGGCTGCTTACATTTTTTTTGTTCGAAAAATTTTCCGTTTTCACAAAATTCACGATTTTGTGGCATTTTTTTCCCCATTCATTCTTAATGGCAGATTCAACATTTCACATTTTTGTTGTTCCAGTTTGAAATTCACTTATTTCAACACATTCAAATCACATTGGGGACATTCCCAAACTTGCCAAATTCAAAAATTTCACGTTTTCACTTTTAAAATTTGCACAAAATTTTGCAAAATTTCACAAAATTTAGTTTTTCACTTCTAGTTTCTACATTTTTCCACCGATTCAACTCGTTCCAACTTTCAACTGTTCATCTTTTGCCTACCTATTCCACACCTTCCCACTTAGCAAAATTTCCAAATTTTCAATTTTGAAATTCACACCAAATTTTCCCAAAATTTAGTTTTTCCCTTCTAATTTCTACATTTTTCAACCGATTCAACCCATTCCAACTTTATTCACTTTGTTCACCTTATGCTTACCATATTCACCCCCTTCACCCCCACTTCCACAATTCAACCCTTGACCCCCACTTCCAGAGTGGCGGCCATCTTGGATTGACCCTGAAGTGCCCCAATGAACCCGGAATGAACTGGAAGTGCCCCAAATCAAACCGGAATTGACCCCAAATGAACCGGAAGTGACCTCAGGTAAACCGGAAGTGACCCCAAATCAAACCGGAAGTGACCCCAAATCAAACCGGAAGTGACCCTTTTCAACCGGAAGTGACCTTTTTCAACCGGAAGTGACCCCAAATAAACCGGAAGTGACCTCAGCTGGACCGGAAGTGCCTCTAATCAAACCGGAAGTGACCCAAATCAAACCGGAAATGACCATATTTCAACATTAAGTGCCCTAAATACCTACATTTGCGCTAACTTTTGCAAATTTTGCCCGATTAAACCCATTTCAACATTTTAACCCCAAAAGTGAACCTCCTGAAGCCGTTTCTTTCCTTTTGTTCCAAATTTCATAAACTTTTGTGCAATTTTTTTTTCTTTTAATTCCCATTCATTCTCTATTAGGATTCAAGATTTGCTCTAACTTCTACATTTTTTAACCGATTCAACTCGTTCCAACTTTCAACTGTTCCTCTTTTGCCTTCCTATTCCACAACTTCCCACTTACCAAAAATTCTCTACAATTTTGTTTTTCTACTCTAATTTCTACATTTTCAACTTATTCAACCGATTCCACCTTTCAACTGTTCATCATTTTCCTACCTATTCCACAACTTCCCACTTACCCAAAATTCCAAATTTTCAATTTTGAAATTCACACCCAATTTTCCCAAATTTCCTTTTTCCCTTGTAATTTCTACATTTTTCAACCGATTCAACTCTTTTCAACATCATTCTGCAACATTCCCCAAGTATTTATTCAACCTCTTCACCTTCACACGCAATTTCTTCAGGAATTGCAAATTCTAGTTATTATTATTATTATTCTACTTATTCCGCTCACTTTTTTGACGCTTAACTCCTTCCACATACTTCAACCGATTCACTCCGTTCCACTTTTCACTTATTCCAAATATTCATGACACGGCTGCTTACATTTTTTTTGTTCGAAAAATTTTCCGTTTTCACAAAATTCACGATTTTGTGGCATTTTTTTCCCCATTCATTCTTAATGGCAGATTCAACATTTCACATTTTTGTTGTTCCAGTTTGAAATTCACTTATTTCAACACATTCAAATCACATTGGGGACATTCCCAAACTTGCCAAATTCAAAAATTTCACGTTTTCACTTTTAAAATTTGCACAAAATTTTGCAAAATTTCACAAAATTTAGTTTTTCACTTCTAGTTTCTACATTTTTCCACCGATTCAACTCGTTCCAACTTTCAACTGTTCATCTTTTGCCTACCTATTCCACACCTTCCCACTTAGCAAAATTTCCAAATTTTCAATTTTGAAATTCACACCAAATTTTCCCAAAATTTAGTTTTTCCCTTCTAATTTCTACATTTTTCAACCGATTCAACCCATTCCAACTTTATTCACTTTGTTCACCTTATGCTTACCATATTCACCCCCTTCACCCCCACTTCCACAATTCAACCCTTGACCCCCACTTCCAGAGTGGCGGCCATCTTGGATTGACCCTGAAGTGCCCCAATGAACCCGGAATGAACTGGAAGTGCCCCAAATCAAACCGGAATTGACCCCAAATGAACCGGAAGTGACCTCAGGTAAACCGGAAGTGACCCCAAATCAAACCGGAAGTGACCCCAAATCAAACCGGAAGTGACCTTTTTAAACCGGAAGTGACCTTTTTCAACCGGAAGTGACCCCAAATAAACCGGAAGTGACCTCAGCTGGACCGGAAGTGCCTCTAATCAAACCGGAAGTGACCCAAATCAAACCGGAAATGACCATATTTCAACATTAGGTGCCCTAAATACCTACATTTGCGCTAACTTTTGCAAATTTTGCCCGATTAAACCCATTTCAACATTTTAACCCCAAAAGTGAACCTCCTGAAGCCGTTTCTTTCCTTTTGTTCCAAATTTCAGAAACTTTTGGTGCAATTTTTTTTCTTTTAATTCCCATTCATTCTCTATTAGGATTCAAGATTTGCTCTAACTTCTACATTTTTTAACCGATTCAACTCGTTCCAACTTTCAACTGTTCCTCTTTTGCCTTCCTATTCCACAACTTCCCACTTACCAAAAATTCTCTACAATTTTGTTTTTCTACTCTAATTTCTACATTTTCAACTTATTCAACCCATTCCACCTTTCAACTGTTCATCATTTTCCTACCTATTCCACAACTTCCCACTTACCCAAAATCCCAAATTTTCAATTTTGAAATTCACACCCAATTTTCCCAAATTTCCTTTTTCCCTTGTAATTTCTACATTTTTCAACCGATTCAACTCTTTTCAACATCATTCTGCAACATTCCCCAAGTATTTATTCAACCTCTTCACCTTCACACGCAATTTCTTCAGGAATTGCAAATTCTAGTTATTATTATTATTCTACTTATTCCGCTCACTTTTTTGACGCTTAACTCCTTCCACATACTTCAACCGATTCACTCCGTTCCACTTTTCACTTATTCCAAATATTCATGACACGGCTGCTTACATTTTTTTTGTTCGAAAAATTTTCCGTTTTCACAAAATTCACGATTTTGTGGCATTTTTTTCCCCATTCATTCTTAATGGCAGATTCAACATTTTACATTTTTGTTGTTCCAGTTTGAAATTCACTTATTTCAACACATTCAAATCACATTGGGGACATTCCCAAACTTGCCAAATTCAAAAATTTCACGTTTTCACTTTTAAAATTTGCACAAAATTTTGCAAAATTTCACAAAATTTAGTTTTTCACTTCTAGTTTCTACATTTTTCCACCGATTCAACTCGTTCCAACTTTCCACTGTTCATCTTTTGCCTACCTATTCCACACCTTCCCACTTAGCAAAATTTGCAAATTTTCAATTTTGAAATTCACACCAAATTTTCCCAAAATTTAGTTTTTCCCTTCTAATTTCTACATTTTTCAACCGATTCAACCCATTCCAACTTTATTCACTTTGTTCACCTTATGCTTACCATATTCACCCCCTTTACCCCCACTTCCACAATTCAACCCTTGACCCCCACTTCCAGAGTGGCGGCCATCTTGGATTGACCCTGAAGTGCCCCAATGAACCCGGAATGAACTGGAAGTGCCCCAAATCAAACCGGAATTGACCCCAAATGAACCGGAAGTGACCTCAGGTAAACCGGAAGTGACCCCAAATCAAACCGGAAGTGACCCCAAATCAAACCGGAAGTGACCTTTTTAAACCGGAAGTGACCCAAAATAAACCGGAAGTGACCTCAGCTAGACCGGAAGTGCCTCTAATCAAACCGGAAGTGACCCAAATAGACCGGAAGTGACCCAAATCAAACCGGAAGTGACCATATTTCAACATTAAGTGCCCTAAATACCTATATTTGCGCTAACTTTTGCAAATTTTGCCCGATTAAACCCATTTCAACATTTTAACCCCAAAAGTGAACCTCCTAAAGCTGTTTTTTTCCTTTTGTTCCAAATTTCAAAAAATCTTGGTGCAATTTTTTTTCTTTTAATTCCCATTCATTCTCTATTAGGATTCAAGATTTGCTTTAACTTCTACATTTTTTAACCGATTCAACTTGTTCCAACTTTGAACTGTTCTTCTTTTGCCTTCCTATTCCACAACTACCCACTTACCAAAAATTCTCTACAATTTTGTTTTTCTAATCTAATTTCTACATTTTTCAACTTATTCAACCCATTCGACCTTTCAACTGTTCATCATTTTCCTACCTATTCCACAACTTCCCACTTACCCAAAATTCCAAATTTTCAATTTTGTAACTCACACCCAATTTTCCCAAATTTCCTTTTTCCCTTGTAATTTCTACATTTTTCAACCGATTCAACTCTTTTCAACATCATTCTGCAACATTCCCCAAGTATTTATTCAACCTCTTCACCTTCACACGCAATTTCTTCAGGAATTGCAAATTCTAGTTATTATTATTCTACTTATTCCGCTCACTTTTTTGACGCTTAACTCCTTCCACATACTTCAACCGATTCACTCCGTTCCACTTTTCACTTATTCCAAATATTCATGACACGGCTGCTTACATTTTTTTTGTTCGAAAAAATTTCCGTTTTCACAAAATTCACGATTTTGTGGCATTTTTTTCCCCATTCATTCTTAATGGCAGATTCAACATTTCACATTTTTGTTGTTCCAGTTTGAAATTCACTTATTTCAACACATTCAAATTGGGGACATTCCCAAACTTGCCAAATTCAAAAATTTCACGTTTTCACTTTTAAAATTTGCACAAAATTTTGCAAAATTTCACAAAATTTAGTTTTTCACTTCTAGTTTCTACATTTTTCCACCGATTCAACTCGTTCCAACTTTCAACTGTTCATCTTTTGCCTACCTATTCCACACCTTCCCACTTAGCAAAATTTCCAAATTTTCAATTTTGAAATTCACACCAAATTTTCCCAAAATTTAGTTTTTCCCTTCTAATTTCTACATTTTTCAACCTATTCAACCCATTCCAACTTTATTCACTTTGTTCACCTTATGCTTACCATATTCACCAACCTTCACCCCCACTTCCACAATTCAACCCTTGACCCCCACTTCCAGAGTGGCGGCCATCTTGGATTGACCCTGAAGTGCCCCAATGAACCCGGAATGAACTGGAAGTGCCCCAAATCAAACCGGGATTGACCCCAAATGAACCGGAAGTGACCTCAGGTAAACCGGAAGTGACCCCAAATCAAACCGGAAGTGACCCCAAATCAAACCGGAAGTGACCTTTTTAAACCGGAAGTGACCCCAAATAAACCGGAAGTGACCTCAGCTAGACCGGAAGTGCCTCTAATCAAACCGGAAGTGACCCAAATCAAACCGGAAATGACCATATTTAAACATTAAGTGCCCTAAATACCTACATTTGCGCTAACTTTTGCAAATTTTGCCCGATTAAACCTATTTCAACATTTTAACCCCAAAAGTGAACCTCCTGAAGCCGTTTCTTTCCTTTTGTTCCAAATTTCAGAAACTTTTGGTGCAATTTTTTTTTCTTTTAATTCCCATTCATTCTCTATTAGGATTCAAGATTTGCTCTAACTTCTACATTTTTTAACCGATTCAACTCGTTCCAACTTTCAACTGTTCCTCTTTTGCCTTCCTATTCCACAACTTCCCACTTACCAAAAATTCTCTACAATTTTGTTTTTCTACTCTAATTTCTACATTTTCAACTTATTCAACCCATTCCACCTTTCAACTGTTCATCATTTTCCTACCTATTCCACAACTTCCCACTTACCCAAAATTCCAAATTTTCAATTTTTAAATTCACACCCAATTTTCCCAAATTTCCTTTTTCCCTTGTAATTTCTACATTTTTCAACCGATTCAACTCTTTTCAACATCATTCTGCAACATTCCCCAAGTATTTATTCAACCTCTTCACCTTCACACGCAATTTCTTCAGGAATTGCAAATTCTAGTTATTAGTGTGAAGGTGAAGACCTTCACACTATTGTTATTGCTGTCCTTTATTATTATTATTATTATTATTATTATTCTACTTATTCCGCTCACTTTTTTGACGCTTAACTCCTTCCACATACTTCAACCGATTCACTCCGTTCCACTTTTCACTTATTCCAAATATTCATGACACGGCTGCTTACATTTTTTTTGTTCGAAAAATTTTCCGTTTTCACAAAATTCACGATTTTGTGGCATTTTTTTCCCCATTCATTCTTAATGGCAGATTCAACATTTCACATTTTTGTTGTTCTAGTTTGAAATTCACTTATTTCAACACATTCAAATCACATTGGGGACATTCCCAAACTTGCCAAATTCAAAAATTTCACGTTTTCACTTTTAAAATTTGCACAAAATTTTGCAAAATTTCACAAAATTTAGTTTTTCACTTCTAGTTTCTACATTTTTCCACCGATTCAACTCGTTCCAACTTTCAACTGTTCATCTTTTGCCTACCTATTCCACACCTTCCCACTTAGCAAAATTTCCAAATTTTCAATTTTGAAATTCACACCAAATTTTCCCAAAATTTAGTTTTTCCCTTCTAATTTCTACATTTTTCAACCGATTCAACCCATTCCAACTTTATTCACTTTGTTCACCTTATGCTTACCATATTCACCCCCTTCACCCCCACTTCCACAATTCAACCCTTGACCCCCACTTCCAGAGTGGCGGCCATCTTGGATTGACCCTGAAGTGCCCCAATGAACCCGGAATGAACTGGAAGTGCCCCAAATCAAACCGGAATTGACCCCAAATGAACCGGAAGTGACCTCAGGTAAACCGGAAGTGACCCCAAATCAAACCGGAAGTGACCCCAAATCAAACCGGAAGTGACCTTTTTAAACCGGAAGTGACCCAAAATAAACCGGAAGTGACCTCAGCTAGACCGGAAGTGCCTCTAATCAAACCGGAAGTGACCCAAATAGACCGGAAGTGACCCAAATCAAACCGGAAGTGACCATATTTCAACTTTAAGTGCCCTAAATACCTACATTTGCGCTAACTTTTGCAAATTTTGCCCGATTAAACCCATTTCAACATTTTAACCCCAAAAGTGAACCTCCTAAAGCTGTTTTTTTCCTTTTGTTCCAAATTTCAAAAAATTTTGGTGCAATTTTTTTTTCTTTTAATTCCCATTCATTCTCTATTAGGATTCAAGATTTGACCTAACTTCTACATTTTTTAACCGATTCAACTCGTTCCAACTTTCAACTGTTCCTCTTTTGCCTTCCTATTCCACAACTTCCCACCTACCAAAAATTCTCTACAATTTTGTTTTTCTACTCTAATTTCTACATTTTCAACTTATTCAACCCATTCCACCTTTCAAATGTTCATCATTTTCCTACCTATTCCACAACTTCCCACTTACCCAAAATTCCAAATTTTCAATTTTGAAATTCACACCCAATTTTCCCAAATTTCCTTTTTCCCTTGTAATTTCTACATTTTTCAACCGATTCAACTCTTTTCAACATCATTCTGCAACATTCCCCAAGTATTTATTCAACCTCTTCACCTTCACACGCAATTTCTTCAGGAATTGCAAATTCTAGTTATTATTATTCTACTTATTCCGCTCACTTTTTTGACGCTTAACTCCTTCCACATACTTCAACCGATTCACTCCGTTCCACTTTTCACTTATTCCAAATATTCATGACACGGCTGCTTACATTTTTTTTGTTCGAAAAATTTTCCGTTTTCACAAAATTCACGATTTTGTGGCATTTTTTTCCCCATTCATTCTTAATGGCAGATTCAACATTTCACATTTTTGTTGTTCCAGTTTGAAATTCACTTATTTCAACACATTCAAATCACATTGGGGACATTCCCAAACTTGCCAAATTCAAAAATTTCACGTTTTCACTTTTAAAATTTGCACAAAATTTTGCAAAATTTCACAAAATTTAGTTTTTCACTTCTAGTTTCTACATTTTTCCACCGATTCAACTCGTTCCAACTTTCAACTGTTCATCTTTTGCCTACCTATTCCACACCTTCCCACTTAGCAAAATTTCCAAATTTTCAATTTTGAAATTCACACCAAATTTTCCCAAAATTTAGTTTTTCCCTTCTAATTTCTACATTTTTCAACCGATTCAACCCATTCCAACTTTATTCACTTTGTTCACCTTATGCTTACCATATTCACCCCCTTCACCCCCACTTCCACAATTCAACCCTTGACCCCCACTTCCAGAGTGGCGGCCATCTTGGATTGACCCTGAAGTGCCCCAATGAACCCGGAATGAACTGGAAGTGCCCCAAATCAAACCGGGATTGACCCCAAATGAACCGGAAGTGACCTCAGGTAAACCGGAAGTGACCCCAAATCAAACCGGAAGTGACCCCAAATCAAACCGGAAGTGACCTTTTTCAACCGGAAGTGACCTTTTTAAACCGGAAGTGACCCCAAATAAACCGGAAGTGACCTGAGCTAGACCGGAAGTGCCTCTAATCAAACCGGAAGTGACCCAAATCAAACCGGAAATGACCATATTTCAACATTAAGTGCCCTAATTACCTACATTTGCGCTAACTTTTGCAAATTTTGCCCGATTAAACCCATTTCAACATTTTAACCCCAAAAGTGAACCTCCTGAAGCCGTTTTTTTCCTTTTGTTCCAAATTTCAGAAACTTTTGGTGCAATTTTTTTTTCTTTTAATTCCCATTCATTCTCTATTAGGATTCAAGATTTGCTCTAACTTCTACATTTTTTAACCGATTCAACTCGTTCCAACTTTCAACTGTTCCTCTTTTGCCTTCCTATTCCACAACTTCCCACTTACCAAAAATTCTCTACAATTTTGTTTTTCTACTCTAATTTCTACATTTTCAACTTATTCAACCCATTCCACCTTTCAACTGTTCATCATTTTCCTACCTATTCCACAACTTCCCACTTACCCAAAATTCCAAATTTTCAATTTTGAAATTCACACCCAATTTTCCCAAATTTCCTTTTTCCCTTGTAATTTCTACATTTTTCAACCGATTCAACTCTTTTCAACATCATTCTGCAACATTCCCCAAGTATTTATTCAACCTCTTCACCTTCACACGCAATTTCTTCAGGAATTGCAAATTCTAGTTATTAGTGTGAAGGTGAAGACCTTCACACTATTGTTATTGCTGTCCTTTATTATTAGTGTGAAGGTGAAGACCTTCACACTATTGTTATTGCTGTCCTTTATTATTATTATTATTATTATTATTATTATTCTACTTATTCCGCTCACTTTTTTGACGCTTAACTCCTTCCACATACTTCAACCGATTCACTCCGTTCCACTTTTCACTTATTCCAAATATTCATGACACGGCTGCTTACATTTTTTTTGTTCGAAAAATTTTCCGTTTTCACAAAATTCACGATTTTGTGGCATTTTTTTCCCCATTCATTCTTAATGGCAGATTCAACATTTCACATTTTTGTTGTTCCAGTTTGAAATTCACTTATTTCAACACATTCAAATCACATTGGGGACATTCCCAAACTTGCCAAATTCAAAAATTTCACGTTTTCACTTTTAAAATTTGCACAAAATTTTGCAAAATTTCACAAAATTTAGTTTTTCACTTCTAGTTTCTACATTTTTCCACCGATTCAACTCGTTCCAACTTTCAACTGTTCATCTTTTGCCTACCTATTCCACACCTTCCCACTTAGCAAAATTTCCAAATTTTCAATTTTGAAATTCACACCAAATTTTCCCAAAATTTAGTTTTTTCCTTCTAATTTCTACATTTTTCAACCGATTCAACCCATTCCAACTTTATTCACTTTGTTCACCTTATGCTTACCATATTCACCCCCTTCACCCCCACTTCCACAATTCAACCCTTGACCCCCACTTCCAGAGTGGCGGCCATCTTGGATTGACCCTGAAGTGCCCCAATGAACCCGGAATGAACTGGAAGTGCCCCAAATCAAACCGGAATTGACCCCAAATGAACCGGAAGTGACCTCAGGTAAACCGGAAGTGACCCCAAATCAAACCGGAAGTGACCCCAAATCAAACCGGAAGTGACCTTTTTAAACCGGAAGTGACCCCAAATAAACCGGAAGTGACCTCAGCTAGACCGGAAGTGCCTCTAATCAAACCGGAAGTGACCCAAATAGACCGGAAGTGACCCAAATCAAACCGGAAGTGACCATATTTCAACATTAAGTGCCCTAAATACCTACATTTGCGCTAACTTTTGCAAATTTTGCCCGATTAAACCCATTTCAACATTTTAACCCCAAAAGTGAACCTCCTAAAGCTGTTTTTTTCCTTTTGTTCCAAATTTCAAAAAATTTTGGTGCAATTTTTTTTCTTTTAATTCCCATTCATTCTCTATTAGGATTCAAGATTTGCTCTAACTTCTACATTTTTTAACCGATTCAACTTGTTCCAACTTTGAACTGTTCTTCTTTTGCCTTCCTATTCCACAACTACCCACTTACCAAAAATTCTCTACAATTTTGTTTTTCTAATCTAATTTCTACATTTTTCAACTTATTCAACCCATTCGACCTTTCAACTGTTCATCATTTTCCTACTTATTCCACAACTTCCCACTTACCCAAAATTCCAAATTTTCAATTTTGTAACTCACACCCAATTTTCCCAAATTTCCTTTTTCCCTTGTAATTTCTACATTTTTCAACCGATTCAACTCTTTTCAACATCATTCTGCAACATTCCCCAAGTATTTATTCAACCTCTTCACCTTCACACGCAATTTCTTCAGGAATTGCAAATTCTAGTTATTATTATTCTACTTATTCCGCTCACTTTTTTGTCCGTTAACTACTTCCACATACTTCAACCGATTGACTCCGTTCCACTTTTCACTTATTCCAAATATTCATGACATAGGTGCTTACATTTTTTTCGTTCAAAAAATTTTCCGTTTTCACAAAATTCACGATTTTATGGCAATTTTTTCCCCATTCATTCTTAATGGCAGATTCAACATTTCACATTTTTGTTGTTCCAGTTTGAAATTCACTTATTTCAACACATTCAAATCACATTGGGGACATTCCCAAACTTGCCAAATTCAAAAATTTCACGTTTTCACTTTTAAAATTTGCACAAAATTTTGCAAAATTTCGCTAAATTCAGTTTTTCACTTCTAATTTCTACATTTTTCCGCCGATTCAACTTGTTCCAACTTTCAACTGTTTATCTTTTGCCTACCTATTCCACACCTTCCCACTTAGCAAAATTTCCAAATTTTCAATTTTGAAATTGACACCAAATTTTCCAAAAATTTAGTTTTTCCCTTCTAATTTCTACATTTTTCAACCGATTCAACCAATTCCAACTTTATTCACTTTGTTCACCTTATGCTTACCATATTCACCCCCTTCACCCCCACTTCCACAATTCAACCCTTGACCCCCACTTCCAGAGTGGCGGCCATCTTGGATTGACCCTGAAGTGCCCCAATGAACCCGGAATGAACTGGAAGTGCCCCAAATCAAACCGGAATTGACCCCAAATGAACCGGAAGTGACCTCAGGTAAACCGGAAGTGACCCCAAATCAAACCGGAAGTGACCCCAAATCAAACCGGAAGTGACCTTTTAAAACCGAAAGTGACCCCAAATAAACCGGAAGTGACCTCAGCTAGACCGGAAGTGCCTCTAATCAAACCGGAAGTGACCCAAATAGACCGGAAGTGACCCAAATCAAACCGGAAGTGACTATATTTCAACATTAAGTGCCCTAAATACCTACATTTGCGCTAACTTTTGCAAATTTTGCCCGATTAAACCCATTTCAACATTTTAACCCCAAAAGTGAACCTCCTAAAGCTGTTTTTTTTTCCTTTTGTTCCAAATTTCAAAAAATTTTGGTGTAATTTTTTTTCTTTTAATTCCCATTCATTCTCTATTAGGATTCAAGATTTGCTCTAACTTCTACATTTTTTAACCGATTCAACTTGTTCCAACTTTGAACTGTTCTTCTTTTGCCTTCCTATTCCACAACTACCCACTTACCAAAAATTCTCTACAATTTTGTTTTTCTAATCTAATTTCTACATTTTTCAACTTATTCAACCCATTCGACCTTTCAACTGTTCATCATTTTCCTACCTATTCCACAACTTCCCACTTACCCAAAATTCCAAATTTTCAATTTTGTAACTCACACCCAATTTTCCCAAATTTCCTTTTTCCTTTGTAATTTCTACATTTTTCAACCGATTCAACTCTTTTCAACATCATTCTGCAACATTCCCCAAGTATTTATTCAACCTCTTCACCTTCACACGCAATTTCTTCAGGAATTGCAAATTCTAGTTATTATTATTATTCTACTTATTCCGCTCACTTTTTTGACGCTTAACTCCTTCCACATACTTCAACCGATTCACTCCGTTCCACTTTTCACTTATTCCAAATATTCATGACACGGCTGCTTACATTTTTTTTGTTCGAAAAATTTTCCGTTTTCACAAAATTCACGATTTTGTGGCATTTTTTTCCCCATTCATTCTTAATGGCAGATTCAACATTTCACATTTTTGTTGTTCCAGTTTGAAATTCACTTATTTCAACACATTCAAATCACATTGGGGACATTCCCAAACTTGCTAAATTCAAAAATTTCACGTTTTCACTTTTAAAATTTGCACAAAATTTTGCAAAATTTCACAAAATTTAGTTTTTCACTTCTAGTTTCTACATTTTTCCACCGATTCAACTCGTTCCAACTTTCAACTGTTCATCTTTTGCCTACCTATTCCACACCTTCCCACTTAGCAAAATTTCCAAATTTTCAATTTTGAAATTCACACCAAATTTTCCCAAAATTTAGTTTTTCCCTTCTAATTTCTACATTTTTCAACCGATTCAACCCATTCCAACTTTATTCACTTTGTTCACCTTATGCTTACCATATTCACCCCCTTCACCCCCACTTCCACAATTCAACCCTTGACCCCCACTTCCAGAGTGGCGGCCATCTTGGATTGACCCTGAAGTGCCCCAATGAACCCGGAATGAACTGGAAGTGCCCCAAATCAAACCGGAATTGACCCCAAATGAACCGGAAGTGACCTCAGGTAAACCGGAAGTGACCCCAAATCAAACCGGAAGTGACCCCAAATCAAACCGGAAGTGACCTTTTTCAACCGGAAGTGACCTTTTTCAACCGGAAGTGACCCCAAATAAACCGGAAGTGACCTCAGTTGGACCGGAAGTGCCTCTAATCAAACCGGAAGTGACCCAAATCAAACCGGAAATGACCATATTTCAACATTAAGTGCCCTAAATACCTACATTTGCGCTAACTTTAGCAAATTTTGCCCGATTAAACCCATTTCAACATTTTAACCCCAAAAGTGAACCTCCTGAAGCCGTTTCTTTCCTTTTGTTCCAAATTTCAGAAACTTTTGGTGCAATTTTTTTTTCTTTTAATTCCCATTCATTCTCTATTAGGATTCAAGATTTGCTCTAACTTCTACATTTTTTAACCGATTCAACTCGTTCCAACTTTCAACTGTTCCTCTTTTGCCTTCCTATTCCACAACTTCCCACTTACCAAAAATTCTCTACAATTTTGTTTTTCTACTCTAATTTCTACATTTTCAACTTATTCAACCCATTCCACCTTTCAACTGTTCATCATTTTCCTACCTATTCCACAACTTCCCACTTACCCAAAATTCCAAATTTTCAATTTTGAAATTCACACCCAATTTTCCCAAATTTCCTTTTTCCCTTGTAATTTCTACATTTTTCAACCGATTCAACTCTTTTCAACATCATTCTGCAACATTCCCCAAGTATTTATTCAACCTCTTCACCTTCACACGCAATTTCTTCAGGAATTGCAAATTCTAGTTATTAGTGTGAAGGTGAAGACCTTCACACTATTGTTATTGCTGTCCTTTATTATTATTATTATTATTATTATTCTACTTATTCCGCTCACTTTTTTGACGCTTAACTCCTTCCACATACTTCAACCGATTCACTCCGTTCCACTTTTCACTTATTCCAAATATTCATGACACGGCTGCTTACATTTTTTTTGTTCGAAAAATTTTCCGTTTTCACAAAATTCACGATTTTGTGGCATTTTTTCCCCATTCATTCTTAATGGCAGATTCAACATTTCACATTTTTGTTGTTCCAGTTTGAAATTCACTTATTTCAACACATTCAAATCACATTGGGGACATTCCCAAACTTGCCAAATTCAAAAATTTCACGTTTTCACTTTTAAAATTTGCACAAAATTTTGCAAAATTTCACAAAATTTAGTTTTTCACTTCTAGTTTCTACATTTTTCCACCGATTCAACTCGTTCCAACTTTCAACTGTTCATCTTTTGCCTACCTATTCCACACCTTCCCACTTAGCAAAATTTCCAAATTTTCAATTTTGAAATTCACACCAAATTTTCCCAAAATTTAGTTTTTCCCTTCTAATTTCTACATTTTTCAACCGATTCAACCCATTCCAACTTTATTCACTTTGTTCACCTTATGCTTACCATATTCACCCCCTTCACCCCCACTTCCACAATTCAACCCTTGACCCCCACTTCCAGAGTGGCGGCCATCTTGGATTGACCCTGAAGTGCCCCAATGAACCCGGAATGAACTGGAAGTGCCCCAAATCAAACCGGAATTGACCCCAAATGAACCGGAAGTGACCTCAGGTAAACCGGAAGTGACCCCAAATCAAACCGGAAGTGACCCCAAATCAAACCGGAAGTGACCTTTTTCAACCGGAAGTGACCTTTTTCAACCGGAAGTGGCCCCAAATAAACCGGAAGTGACCTCAGCTGGACCGGAAGTGCCTCTAATCAAACCGGAAGTGACCCAAATCAAACCGGAAATGACCATATTACAACATTAAGTGCCCTAAATACCTGCATTTGCGCTAACTTTTGCAAATTTTGCCCGATTAAACCCATTTCAACATTTTAACCCCAAAAGTGAACCTCCTGAAGCCGTTTCTTTCCTTTTGTTCCAAATTTCAGAAACTTTTGGTGCAATTTTTTTTCCTTTTAATTCCCATTCATTCTCTATTAGGATTCAAGATTTGCTCTAACTTCTACATTTTTTAACCGATTCAACTCGTTCCAACTTTCAACTGTTCCTCTTTTGCCTTCCTATTCCACAACTTCCCACTTACCAAAAATTCTCTACAATTTTGTTTTTCTACTCTAATTTCTACATTTTCAACTTATTCAACCCATTCCACCTTTCAACTGTTCATCATTTTCCTACCTATTCCACAACTTCCCACTTACCCAAAATTCCAAATTTTCAATTTTGAAATTCACACCCAATTTTCCCAAATTTCCTTTTTCCCTTGTAATTTCTACATTTTTCAACCGATTCAACTCTTTTCAACATCATTCTGCAACATTCCCCAAGTATTTATTCAACCTCTTCACCTTCACACGCAATTTCTTCAGGAATTGCAAATTCTAGTTATTATTATTATTCTACTTATTCCGCTCACTTTTTTGACGCTTAACTCCTTCCACATACTTCAACCGATTCACTCCGTTCCACTTTTCACTTATTCCAAATATTCATGACACGGCTGCTTACATTTTTTTTGTTCGAAAAATTTTCCGTTTTCACAAAATTCACGATTTTGTGGCATTTTTTTCCCCATTCATTCTTAATGGCAGATTCAACATTTCACATTTTTGTTGTTCCAGTTTGAAATTCACTTATTTCAACACATTCAAATCACATTGGGGACATTCCCAAACTTGCCAAATTCAAAAATTTCACGTTTTCACTTTTAAAATTTGCACAAAATTTTGCAAAATTTCACAAAATTTAGTTTTTCACTTCTAGTTTCTACATTTTTCCACCGATTCAACTCGTTCCAACTTTCAACTGTTCATCTTTTGCCTACCTATTCCACACCTTCCCACTTAGCAAAATTTCCAAATTTTCAATTTTGAAATTCACACCAAATTTTCCCAAAATTTAGTTTTTCCCTTCTAATTTCTACATTTTTCAACCGATTCAACCCATTCCAACTTTATTCACTTTGTTCACCTTATGCTTACCATATTCACCCCCTTCACCCCCACTTCCACAATTCAACCCTTGACCCCCACTTCCAGAGTGGCGGCCATCTTGGATTGACCCTGAAGTGCCCCAATGAACCCGGAATGAACTGGAAGTGCCCCAAATCAAACCGGAATTGACCCCAAATGAACCGGAAGTGACCTCAGGTAAACCGGAAGTGACCCCAAATCAAACCGGAAGTGACCCCAAGTCAAACCGGAAGTGACCTTTTTAAACCGGAAGTGACCCCAAATAAACCGGAAGTGACCTCAGCTAGACCGGAAGTGCCTCTAATCAAACCGGAAGTGACCCAAATAGACCGGAAGTGACCCAAATCAAACCGGAAGTGACCATATTTCAACATTAAGTGCCCTAAATACCTACATTTGCGCTAACTTTTGCAAATTTTGCCCGATTAAACCCATTTCAACATTTTAACCCCAAAAGTGAACCTCCTAAAGCTGTTTTTTTCCTTTTGTTCCAAATTTCAAAAAATTTTGGTGCAATTTTTTTTCTTTTAATTCCCATTCATTCTCTATTAGGATTCAAGATTTGCTCTAACTTCTACATTTTTTAACCGATTCAACTTGTTCCAACTTTGAACTGTTCTTCTTTTGCCTTCCTATTCCACAACTACCCACTTACCAAAAATTCTCTACAATTTTGTTTTTCTAATCTAATTTCTACATTTTTCAACTTATTCAACCCATTCCACCTTTCAACTGTTCATCATTTTCCTACCTATTCCACAACTTCCCACTTACCCAAAATTCCAAATTTTCAATTTTGAAATTCACACCCAATTTTCCCAAATTTCCTTTTTCCCTTGTAATTTCTACATTTTTCAACCGATTCAACTCTTTTCAACATCATTCTGCAACATTCCCCAAGTATTTATTCAACCTCTTCACCTTCACACGCAATTTCTTCAGGAATTGCAAATTCTAGTTATTATTAGTGTGAAGGTGAAGACCTTCACACTATTGTTATTGCTGTCCTTTATTATTATTATTATTATTATTATTCTACTTATTCCGCTCACTTTTTTGACGCTTAACTCCTTCCACATACTTCAACCGATTCACTCCGTTCCACTTTTCACTTATTCCAAATATTCATGACACGGCTGCTTACATTTTTTTTGTTCGAAAAATTTTCCGTTTTCACAAAATTCACGATTTTGTGGCATTTTTTTCCCCATTCATTCTTAATGGCAGATTCAACATTTCACATTTTTGTTGTTCCAGTTTGAAATTCACTTATTTCAACACATTCAAATCACATTGGGGACATTCCCAAACTTGCCAAATTCAAAAATTTCACGTTTTCACTTTTAAAATTTGCACAAAATTTTGCAAAATTTCACAATATTTAGTTTTTCACTTCTAGTTTCTACATTTTTCCACCGATTCAACTCGTTCCAACTTTCAACTGTTCATCTTTTGCCTACCTATTCCACACCTTCCCACTTAGCAAAATTTCCAAATTTTCAATTTTGAAATTCACACCAAATTTTCCCAAAATTTAGTTTTTCCCTTCTAATTTCTACATTTTTCAACCGATTCAACCCATTCCAACTTTATTCACTTTGTTCACCTTATGCTTACCATATTCACCCCCTTCACCCCCGCTTCCACAATTCAACCCTTGACCCCCACTTCCAGAGTGGCGGCCATCTTGGATTGACCCTGAAGTGCCCCAATGAACCCGGAATGAACTGGAAGTGCCCCAAATCAAACCGGAATTGACCCCAAATGAACCGGAAGTGACCTCAGGTAAACCGGAAGTGACCCCAAATCAAACCGGAAGTGACCCCAAATCAAACCGGAAGTGACCCTTTTCAACCGGAAGTGACCTTTTTAAACCGGAAGTGACCCCAAATAAACCGGAAGTGACCTCAGCTAGACCGGAAGTGCCTCTAATCAAACCGGAAGTGACCCAAATCAAACCGGAAATGACCATATTTCAACATTAAGTGCCCTAAATACCTACATTTGCGCTAACTTTTGGAAATTTTGCCCGATTAAACCCATTTCAACATTTTAACCCCAAAAGTGAACCTCCTGAAGCCGTTTTTTTCCTTTTGTTCCAAATTTCTGAAACTTTTGGTGCAATTTTTTTTTCTTTTAATTCCCATTCATTCTCTATTAGATTCAAGATTTGCTCTAACTTCTACATTTTTTAACCGATTCAACTCGTTCCAACTTTCAACTGTTCCTCTTTTGCCTTCCTATTCCACAACTTCCCACTTACCAAAAATTCTCTACAATTTTGTTTTTCTACTCTAATTTCTACATTTTCAACTTATTCAACCCATTCTACCTTTCAACTGTTCATCATTTTCCTACCTATTCCACAACTTCCCACTTACCCAAAATTCCAAATTTTCAATTTTGAAATTCACACCCAATTTTCCCAAATTTCCTTTTTCCCTTGTAATTTCTACATTTTTCAACCGATTCAACTCTTTTCAACATCATTCTACAACATTCCCCAAGTAGTTATTCAACCTCTTCACCTTCACACGCAATTTCTTCAGGAATTGCAAATTCTAGTTATTATTCTACTTATTCCGCTCACTTTTTTGACGCTTAACTCCTTCCACATACTTCAACCGATTCACTCCGTTCCACTTTTCACTTATTCCAAATATTCATGACACGGCTGCTTACATTTTTTTTGTTCGAAAAATTTTCCGTTTTCACAAAATTCACGATTTTGTGGCATTTTTTTCCCCATTCATTCTTAATGGCAGATTCAACATTTCACATTTTTGTTGTTCCAGTTTGAAATTCACTTATTTCAACACATTCAAATCACATTGGGGACATTCCCAAACTTGCCAAATTAAAAAATTTCACGTTTTCACTTTTAAAATTTGCACAAAATTTTGCAAAATTTCACAAAATTTAGTTTTTCACTTCTAGTTTCTACATTTTTCCACCGATTCAACTCGTTCCAACTTTCAACTGTTCATCTTTTGCCTACCTATTCCACACCTTCCCACTTAGCAAAATTTCCAAATTTTCAATTTTGAAATTCACACCAAATTTTCCCAAAATTTAGTTTTTCCCTTCTAATTTCTACATTTTTCAACCGATTCAACCCATTCCAACTTTATTCACTTTGTTCACCTTATGCTTACCATATTCACCCCCTTCACCCCCACTTCCACAATTCAACCCTTGACCCCCACTTCCAGAGTGGCGGCCATCTTGGATTGACCCTTAAGTGCCCCAATGAACCCGGAATGAACCGGAAGTGCCCCAAATCACACCGGAATTGACCCCAAATGAACCGGAAGTGACCTCAGGTAAACCGGAAGTGACCCCAAATCAAACCGGAAGTGACCCCAAATCAAACCGGAAGTGACCTTTTTCAACCAGAAGTGACCTTTTTCAACCGGAAGTGACCCCAAATAAACCGGAAGTGACCTCAGCTGGACCGGAAGTGCCTCTAATCAAACCGGAAGTGTCCCAAATCAAACCGGAAATGACCATATTTCAACATTAAGTGCCCTAAATACCTACATTTGCGCTAACTTTTGCAAATTTTGCCCGATTAAACCCATTTCAACATTTTAACCCCAAAAGTGAACCTCCTGAAGCCGTTTCTTTCCTTTTGTTCCAAATTTCAGAAACTTTTGGTGCAATTTTTTTCTTTTAATTCCCATTCATTCTCTATTAGGATTCAAGATTTGCTCTAACTTCTACATTTTTTAACCGATTCAACTCGTTCCAACTTTCAACTGTTCCTCTTTTGCCTTCCTATTCCACAACTTCCCACTTTCCAAAAATTCTCTACAATTTTGTTTTTCTACTCTAATTTCTACATTTTCAACTTATTCAACCCATTCCACCTTTCAACTGTTCATCATTTTCCTACCTATTCCACAACTTCCCACTTACCCAAAATTCCAAATTTTCAATTTTGAAATTCACACCCAATTTTCCCAAATTTCCTTTTTCCCTTGTAATTTCTACATTTTTCAACCGATTCAACTCTTTTCAACATCATTCTGCAACATTCCCCAAGTATTTATTCAACCTCTTCACCTTCACACGCAATTTCTTCAGGAATTGCAAATTTATTGTGTGAAGGCGAAGGCCTTCACACATTGTTATTCTACTTTATTATTATTATTATTATTATTATTATTAAACAACTTATTCCGCCCACTTTTTTGGCACCTAACTAGTCCTACATGCTTCAACCGATTCACCCCGTTCAAACTTTCACACATTCCAAAAATTCATGTCATGCTTGCTACCATTTTTTTTGTTCTTAACGTTTACCGTTTTTGTGTAATTAGCAAATTTGTGACTTATAATTCCCCATTCATTCTTAATGGCAGTTTCAACACGAGCCATTTCCCTGCGTGGGTTCGAATTTTACATGTGTCACATTGGGCGTCTCACCATTACACAAACTCACACGACACTGGCTGCGGTTTTTTTCGTCATAAACATTTATCGTTTTTGCATAATTAGTACATTTGTGGTGCAAAATTACACATTCATTCTTAATGGCGTATTCAACATGAACATTCATCACATTAAGCGAATTTCACCACCTTAAAAGAGAAAACCAATTAGCTCAGGTGGTAACGTGGGCACTTCTTAACTCTAGACATGTCCCTGTGTGAGTTCGATTCCAACTGTGGGTACTGTTTTTTTTCCTTTTTATTCACTGCTTCTTATTTTTTACGCTTATGATTTGTAACTTGTCATTTTACCATTTATTTTAATAATAACCTTTTTATTCTTCCCGCTTATCATTTGTAACTCTCGTCATTTTCCCATTTATTGTATAAATAATTTAATTTCCTTTATATTCTTCCCGCTTATCATTTTTATCATTTATCATTTATAACTTTTGTCATTTTCCCATTTATTTTATAATAATTTAATTTCCTTTTTATTCTTCCCGCTTAAAGTAGAATAACAATAGTGCGAAGGTCTTCGCCTTCACACGCAATTTCTCCAGAAATTGCAATTCTAGTTATTATTATTCTACTTATTCCGCTCACTTTTTTGACGCTTAACTCCTTCCACATACTTCAACCGATTCACTCCGTTCCACTTTTCACTTATTCCAAATATTCATGACACGGCTGCTTACATTTTTTTTGTTCGAAAAATTTTCCGTTTTCACAAAATTCACGATTTTGTGGCATTTTTTTCCCCATTCATTCTTAATGGCAGATTCAACATTTCACATTTTTGTTGTTCCAGTTTGAAATTCACTTATTTCAACACATTCAAATCACGTTGGGGACATTCCCAAACTTGCCAAATTCAAAAATTTCACGTTTTCACTTTTAAAATTTGCACAAAATTTTGCAAAATTTCACAAAATTTAGTTTTTCACTTCTAGTTTCTACATTTTTCCACCGATTCAACTCGTTCCAACTTTCAACTGTTCATCTTTTGCCTACCTATTCCACACCTTCCCACTTAGCAAAATTTCCAAATTTTCAATTTTGAAATTCACACCAAATTTTCCCAAAATTTAGTTTTTCCCTTCTAATTTCTACATTTTTCAACCGATTCAACCCATTCCAACTTTATTCACTTTGTTCACCTTATGCTTACCATATTCACCCCCTTCACCCCCACTTCCACAATTCAACCCTTGACCCCCACTTCCAGAGTGGCGGCCATCTTGGATTGACCCTGAAGTGCCCCAATGAACCCGGAATGAACTGGAAGTGCCCCAAATCAAACCGGAATTGACCCCAAATGAACCGGAAGTGACCTCAGGTAAACCGGAAGTGACCCCAAATCAAACCGGAAGTGACCCCAAATCAAACCGGAAGTGACCTTTTTAAACCGGAAGTGACCCCAAATAAACCGGAAGTGACCTCAGCTAGACCGGAAGTGCCTCTAATCAAACCGGAAGTGACCCAAATAGACCGGAAGTGACCCAAATCAAACCGGAAGTGACCATATTTCAACATTAAGTGCCCTAAATACCTACATTTGCGCAAACTTTTGCAAATTTTGCCCGATTAAACCCATTTCAACATTTTAACCCCAAAAGTGAACCTCCTAAAGCTGTTTTTTTCCTTTTGTTCCAAATTTCAAAAAATTTTGGTGCAATTTTTTTTCTTTTAATTCCCATTCATTCTCTATTAGGATTCAAGATTTGCTCTAACTTCTACATTTTTTAACCGATTCAACTTGTTCCAACTTTCAACTGTTCCTCTTTTGCCTTCCTATTCCACAACTACCCACTTACCAAAAATTCTCTACAATTTTGTTTTTCTACTCTAATTTCTACATTTTTCAACTTATTCAACCCATTCGACCTTTCAACTGTTCATCATTTTCCTACCTATTCCACAACTTCCCACTTACCCAAAATTCCAAATTTTCAATTTTGTAACTCACACCCAATTTTCCCAAATTTCCTTTTTCCCTTGTAATTTCTACATTTTTCAACCGATTCAACTCTTTTCAACATCATTCTGCAACATTCCCCAAGTATTTATTCAACCTCTTCACCTTCACACGCAATTTCTTCAGGAATTGCAAATTCTAGTTAGTGTGAAGGTGAAGACCTTCACACTATTGTTATTGCTGTCCTTTATTAGTGTGAAGGTGAAGACCTTCACACTATTGTTATTGCTGTCCTTTATTATTATTAGTGTGAAGGTGAAGACCTTCACACTATTGTTATTGCTGTCCTTTATTATTATTATTATTATTATTATTCTACTTATTCCGCTCACTTTTTTGACGCTTAACTCCTTCCACATACTTCAACCGATTCACTCCGTTCCACTTTTCACTTATTCCAAATATTCATGACACGGCTGCTTACATTTTTTTTGTTCGAAAAATTTTCCGTTTTCACAAAATTCACGATTTTGTGGCATTTTTTTCCCCATTCATTCTTAATGGCAGATTCAACATTTCACATTTTTGTTGTTCCAGTTTGAAATTCACTTATTTCAACACATTCAAATCACATTGGGGACATTCCCAAACTTGCCAAATTCAAAAATTTCACGTTTTCACTTTTAAAATTTGCACAAAATTTTGCAAAATTTCACAAAATTTAGTTTTTCACTTCTAGTTTCTACATTTTTCCACCGATTCAACTCGTTCCAACTTTCAACTGTTCATCTTTTGCCTACCTATTCCACACCTTCCCACTTAGCAAAATTTCCAAATTTTCAATTTTGAAATTCACACCAAATTTTCCCAAAATTTAGTTTTTCCCTTCTAATTTCTACATTTTTCAACCGATTCAACCCATTCCAACTTTATTCACTTTGTTCACCTTATGCTTACCATATTCACCCCCTTCACCCCCACTTCCACAATTCAACCCTTGACCCCCACTTCCAGAGTGGCGGCCATCTTGGATTGACCCTGAAGTGCCCCAATGAACCCGGAATGAACTGGAAGTGCCCCAAATCAAACCGGAATTGACCCCAAATGAACCGGAAGTGACCTCAGGTAAACCGGAAGTGACCCCAAATCAAACCGGAAGTGACCCCAAATCAAACCGGAAGTGACCTTTTTAAACCGGAAGTGACCCCAAATAAACCGGAAGTGACCTCAGCTAGACCGGAAGTGCCTCTAATCAAACCGGAAGTGACCTAAATAGACCGGAAGTGCCTCTAATCAAACCGGAAGTGACCTAAATAGACCGGAAGTGACCCAAATCAAACCGGAAGTGACCACAAATGAACCGGAAGTGACCTCAGGTAAACCGGAAGTGACCCCAAATCAAACCGGAAGTGACCTTTTTAAACCGGAAGTGACCTTTTTAAACCGGAAGTGACCACAAATAAACCGGAAGTGACCTCAGCTAGACCGGAAGTGCCTCTATTCAAACCGGAAGTGACTCAAATAGACCGGAAGTGACCCCAAATCAAACCGAAAGTGACCTTTTTCCACCGGAAGTGACCTTTTTAAACCGGAAGTGACCCCAAATAAACCGGAAGTGACCTCAGCTAGACCGGAAGTGCCTCTAATCAAACCGGAAGTGACCCAAATCAAACCGGAAGTGACCATATTTCAACATTAAGTGCCCTAAATACCTACATTTGCGCTAACTTTTGCAAATTTTGCCCGATTAAACCCATTTCAACATTTTAACCCCAAAAGTGAACCTCCTGAAGCCGTTTTTTTCCTTTTGTTCCAAATTTCAGAAACTTTTGGTGCAATTTTTTTTTCTTTTAATTCCCATTCATTCTCTATTAGGATTCAAGATTTGCTCTAACTTCTACATTTTTTAACCGATTCAACTCGTTCCAACTTTCAACTGTTCCTCTTTTGCCTTCCTATTCCACAACTTCCCACTTACCAAAAATTCTCTACAATTTTGTTTTTCTACTCGAATTTCTACATTTTCAACTTATTCAACCCATTCCACCTTTCAACTGTTCATCATTTTCCTACCTATTCCACAACTTCCCACTTACCCAAAATTCCAAATTTTCAATTTTGAAATTCACACCGAATTTTCCCAAATTTCCTTTTTCCCTTGTAATTTCTACATTTTTCAACCGATTCAACTCTTTTCAACATCATTCTGCAACATTCCCCAAGTATTTATTCAACCTCTTCACCTTCACACGCAATTTCTTCAGGAATTGCAAATTCTAGTTATTATTATTATTATTCTACTTATTCCGCTCACTTTTTTGACGCTTAACTCCTTCCACATACTTCAACCGATTCACTCCGTTCCACTTTTCACTTATTCCAAATATTCATGACACGGCTGCTTACATTTTTTTTGTTCGAAAAATTTTCCGTTTTCACAAAATTCACGATTTTGTGGCATTTTTTTCCCCATTCATTCTTAATGGCAGATTCAACATTTCACATTTTTGTTGTTCCAGTTTGAAATTCACTTATTTCAACACATTCAAATCACATTGGGGACATTCCCAAACTTGCCAAATTCAAAAATTTCACGTTTTCACTTTTAAAATTTGCACAAAATTTTGCAAAATTTCACAAAATTTAGTTTTTCACTTCTAGTTTCTACATTTTTCCACCGATTCAACTCGTTCCAACTTTCAACTGTTCATCTTTTGCCTACCTATTCCACACCTTCCCACTTAGCAAAATTTCCAAATTTTCAATTTTGAAATTCACACCAAATTTTCCCAAAATTTAGTTTTTCCCTTCTAATTTCTACATTTTTCAACCGATTCAACCCATTCCAACTTTATTCACTTTGTTCACCTTATGCTTACCATATTCACCCCCTTCACCCCCACTTCCACAATTCAACCCTTGACCCCCACTTCCAGAGTGGCGGCCATCTTGGATTGACCCTGAAGTGCCCCAATGAACCCGGAATGAACTGGAAGTGCCCCAAATCAAACCGGAATTGACCCCAAATGAACCGGAAGTGACCTCAGGTAAACCGGAAGTGACCCCAAATCAAACCGGAAGTGACCCCAAATCAAACCGGAAGTGACCTTTTTCAACCGGAAGTGACCTTTTTAAACCGGAAGTGACCCCAAATAAACCGGAAGTGACCTGAGCTAGACCGGAAGTGCCTCTAATCAAACCGGAAGTGACCCAAATCAAACCGGAAATGACCATATTTCAACATTAAGTGCCCTAATTACCTACATTTGCGCTAACTTTTGCAAATTTTGCCCGATTAAACCCATTTCAACATTTTAACCCCAAAAGTGAACCTCCTGAAGCCGTTTTTTTCCTTTTGTTCCAAATTTCAGAAACTTTTGGTGCATTTTTTTTTTCTTTTAATTCCCATTCATTCTCTATTAGGATTCAAGATTTGCTCTAACTTCTACATTTTTTAACTGATTCAACTCGTTCCAACTTTCAACTGTTCCTCTTTTGCCTTCCTATTCCACAATTTCCCACTTACCAAAAATTCTCTACAATTTTGTTTTTCTACTCTAATTTCTACATTTTCAACTTATTCAACCCATTCCACCTTTCAACTGTTCATCATTTTCCTACCTATTTCACAACTTCCCACTTACCCAAAATTCCAAATTTTCAATTTTGAAATTCACACCCAATTTTCCCAAATTTCCTTTTTCCCTTGTAATTTCTACATTTTTCAACCGATTCAACTCTTTTCAACATCATTCTGCAGCATTCCCCAAGTATTTATTCAACCTCTTCACCTTCACACGCAATTTCTTCAGGAATTGCAAATTCTAGTTATTATTATTATTATTCTACTTATTCCGCTCACTTTTTTGACGCTTAACTCCTTCCACATACTTCAACCGATTCACTCCGTTCCACTTTTCACTTATTCCAAATATTCATGACACGGCTGCTTACATTTTTTTTGTTCGAAAAATTTTCCGTTTTCACAAAATTCACGATTTTGTGGCATTTTTTTCCCCATTCATTCTTAATGGCAGATTCAACATTTCACATTTTTGTTGTTCCAGTTTGAAATTCACTTATTTCAACACATTCAAATCACATTGGGGACATTCCCAAACTTGCCAAATTCAAAAATTTCACGTTTTCACTTTTAAAATTTGCACAAAATTTTGCAAAATTTCACAAAATTTAGTTTTTCACTTCTAGTTTCTACATTTTTCCACCGATTCAACTCGTTCCAACTTTCAACTGTTCATCTTTTGCCTACCTATTCCACACCTTCCCACTTAGCAAAATTTCCAAATTTTCAATTTTGAAATTCACACCAAATTTTCCCAAAATTTAGTTTTTCCCTTCTAATTTCTACATTTTTCAACCGATTCAACCCATTCCAACTTTATTCACTTTGTTCACCTTATGCTTACCATATTCACCCCCTTCACCCCCACTTCCACAATTCAACCCTTGACCCCCACTTCCAGAGTGGCGGCCATCTTGGATTGACCCTGAAGTGCCCCAATGAACCCGGAATGAACTGGAAGTGCCCCAAATCAAACCGGAATTGACCCCAAATGAACCGGAAGTGACCTCAGGTAAACCGGAAGTGACCCCAAATCAAACCGGAAGTGACCCCAAATCAAACCGGAAGTGACCTTTTTTAAACCGGAAGTGACCCCAAATAAACCGGAAGTGACTTCAGCTAGACCGGAAGTGCCTCTAATCAAACCGGAAGTGACCTAAATAGACCGGAAGTGCCTCTGATCAAACCGGAAGTGACCCAAATCAAACCGGAATTGACCCCAAATGAACCGGAAGTGACCTCAGGTAAACCGGAAGTGACCCCAAATCAAACCGGAAGTGACCCCAAATCAAACCGGAAGTGACCTTTTTAAACCGGAAGTGACCCCAAATAAACCGGAAGTGACCTCAGCTAGACCGGAAGTGCCTCTAATCAAACCGGAAGTGACCTAAATAGACCGGAAGTGCCTCTAATCAAACCGGAAGTGACCTTAATAGACCGGAAGTGACCCAAATCAAACCGGAAGTGACCCCAAATGAACCGGAAGTGACCTCAGGTAAACCGGAAGTGACCCCAAATCAAACCGGAAGTGACCTTTTTAAACCGGAAGTGACCTTTTTCAACCGGAATTGACCCCAAATAAACCGGAAGTGACCTCAGCTGGACCGGAAGTGCCGCTAATCAAACCGGAAGTGACCCAAATCAAACCGGAAATGACCATATTTCAACATTAAGTGCCCTAAATACCTACATTTGCGCTAACTTTTGCAAATTTTGCCCGATTAAACCCATTTCAACATTTTAACCCCAAAAGTGAACCTCCTGAAGCCGTTTCTTTCCTTTTGTTCCAAATTTCAGAAACTTTTGGTGCAATTTTTTTTTCTTTTAAGTCCCATTCATTCTCTATTAGGATTCAAGATTTGCTCTAACTTCTACATTTTTTAACCGATTCAACTCGTTCCAACTTTCAACTGTTCCTCTTTTGCCTTCCTATTCCACAACTTCCCACTTACCAAAAATTCTCTACAATTTTGTTTTTCTACTCTAATTTCTACATTTTCAACTTATTCAACCCATTCCACCTTTCAACTGTTCATCATTTTCCTACCTATTCCACAACTTCCCACTTACCCAAAATTCCAAATTTTCAATTTTGAAATTCACACCCAATTTTCCCAAATTTCCTTTTTCCCTTGTAATTTCTACATTTTTCAACCGATTCAACTCTTTTCAACATCATTCTGCAACATTCCCCAAGTATTTATTCAACCTCTTCACCTTCACACGCAATTTCTTCAGGAATTGCAAATTCTAGTTATTATTATTATTCTACTTATTCCGCTCACTTTTTTGACGCTTAACTCCTTCCACATACTTCAACCGATTCACTCCGTTCCACTTTTCACTTATTCCAAATATTCATGACACGGCTGCTTACATTTTTTTTGTTCGAAAAATTTTCCGTTTTCACAAAATTCACGATTTTGTGGCATTTTTTTCCCCATTCATTCTTAATGGCAGATTCAACATTTCACATTTTTGTTGTTCCAGTTTGAAATTCACTTATTTCAACACATTCAAATCACATTGGGGACATTCCCAAACTTGCCAAATTCAAAAATTTCACGTTTTCACTTTTAAAATTTGCACAAAATTTTGCAAAATTTCACAAAATTTAGTTTTTCACTTCTAGTTTATACATTTTTCCACCGATTCAACTCGTTCCAACTTTCAACTGTTCATCTTTTGCCTACCTATTCCACACCTTCCCACTTAGCAAAATTTCCAAATTTTCAATTTTGAAATTCACACCAAATTTTCCCAAAATTTAGTTTTTCCCTTCTAATTTTTACATTTTTCAACCGATTCAACCCATTCCAACTTTATTCACTTTGTTCACCTTATGCTTACCATATTCACCCCCTTCACCCCCACTTCCACAATTCAACCCTTGACCCCCACTTCCAGAGTGGCGGCCATCTTGGATTGACCCTGAAGTGCCCCAATGAACCCGGAATGAACTGGAAGTGCCCCAAATCAAACCGGAATTGACCCCAAATGAACCGGAAGTGACCTCAGGTAAACCGGAAGTGACCCCAAATCAAACCGGAAGTGACCCCAAATCAAACCGGAAGTGACCTTTTTAAACCGGAAGTGACCCCAAATAAACCGGAAGTGACCTCAGCTGGACCGGAAGTGCCTCTAATCAAACCGGAAGTGACCCAAATAGACCGGAAGTGACCCAAATCAAACCGGAAGTGACCATATTTCAACATTAAGTGCCCAAAATACCTACATTTGCGCTAACTTTTGCAAATTTTGACCGATTAAACCCGTTTCTACATTTTAACCCCAAAAGTGAACCTCCTGAAGCCGTTTCTTTTCCTTTTGTTCCAAATTTCAAAAGATTTTGGCGCAATTTTTTTTTCTTTTAATTCCCATTCATTCTTTATTAGGATTCAAGATTTGCTCTAACTTCTACATTTTTTAACCGATTCAACTCGTTCCAACTTTCAACTGTTCAATTTTGGTTTTCTACTCTAATTTCTACTTTTTTCAACTTATTCAACCCATTCAACTTATTCAACCCATTCCACCTTTCAACTGTTCATCATTTTCCTACCTATTCCACAACTTCCCACTTACCCAAAATTCCAAAATTTCAGTTTTGAAATTCACACCCAATTTTCCCAAATTTCCTTTTCCCTTGTAATTTCTACATTTTTCAACCGATTCAACTCTTTTCAACATCATTCTGCAGCATTCCCCAAGTATTTATTCAACCTCTTCACCTTCACACGCAATTTCTTCAGGAATTGCAAATTCTAGTTAGTGTGAAGGTGAAGACCTTCACACTATTGTTATTGCTGTCCTTTATTATTATTATTATTATTATTATTATTATTATTCTACTTATTCCGCTCACTTTTTTGACGCTTAACTCCTTCCACATACTTCAACCGATTCACTCCGTTCCACTTTTCACTTATTCCAAATATTCATGACACGGCTGCTTACATTTTTTTTGTTCGGAAAATTTTCCGTTTTCACAAAATTCACGATTTTGTGGCATTTTTTTCCCCATTCATTCTTAATGGCAGATTCAACATTTCACATTTTTGTTGTTCCAGTTTGAAATTCACTTATTTCAACACATTCAAATCACATTGGGGACATTCCCAAACTTGCCAAATTCAAAAATTTCACGTTTTCACTTTTAAAATTTGCACAAAATTTTGCAAAATTTCACAAAATTTAGTTTTTCACTTCTAGTTTCTACATTTTTCCACCGATTCAACTCGTTCCAACTTTCAACTGTTCATCTTTTGCCTACCTATTCCACACCTTCCCACTTAGCAAAATTTCCAAATTTTCAATTTTGAAATTGACACCAAATTTTCCCCAAATTTAGTTTTTCCCTTCTAATTTCTACATTTTTCAACCGATTCAACCCATTCCAACTTTATTCACTTTGTTCACCTTATGCTTACCATATTCACCCCCTTCACCCCCACTTCCACAATTCAACCCTTGACCCCCACTTCCAGAGTGGCGGCCATCTTGGATTGACCCTGAAGTGCCCCAATGAACCCGGAATGAACTGGAAGTGCCCCAAATCAAACCGGAATTGACCCCAAATGAACCGGAAGTGACCTCAGGTAAACCGGAAGTGACCCCAAATCAAACCGGAAGTGACCCCAAATCAAACCGGAAGTGACCTTTTTCAACCGGAAGTGACCCCAAATAAACCGGAAGTGACCTCAGCTAGACCGGAAGTGCCTCTAATCAAACCGGAAGTGACCCAAATAGACCGGAAGTGACCCAAATCAAACCGGAAGTGACCATATTTCAACATTAAGTGCCCTAAATACCTACATTTGCGCTAACTTTTGCAAAGTTTGCCCGATTAAACCCATTTCAACATTTTAACCCCAAAAGTGAACCTCCTAAAGCTGTTTTTTTTCCTTTTGTTCCAAATTTCAAAAAATTTTGGTGCAATTTTTTTTCTTTTAATTCCCATTCATTCTCTATTAGGATTCAAGATTTGCTCTAACTTCTACATTTTTTAACCGATTCAACTTGTTCCAACTTTGAACTGTTCTTCTTTTGCCTTCCTATTCCACAACTACCCACTTACCAAAAATTCTCTACAATTTTGTTTTTCTAATCTAATTTCTACATTTTTCAACTTATTCAACCCATTCGACCTTTCAACTGTTCATCATTTTCCTACCTATTCCACAACTTCCCACTTACCCAAAATTCCAAATTTTCAATTTTGTAACACACCCAATTTTCCCAAATTTCCTTTTTCCCTTGTAATTTCTACATTTTTCAACCGATTCAACTCTTTTCAACATCATTCTGCAACATTCCCCAAGTATTTATTCAACCTCTTCACCTTCACACGCAATTTCTTCAGGAATTGCAAATTCTAGTTATTATTATTATTATTCTACTTATTCCGCTCACTTTTTTGACGCTTAACTCCTTCCACATACTTCAACCGATTCACTCCGTTCCACTTTTCACTTATTCCAAATATTCATGACACGGCTGCTTACATTTTTTTTGTTCGAAAAATTTTCCGTTTTCACAAAATTCACGTTTTACTGGCATTTTTTTCCCCATTCATTCTTAATGGCAGATTCAACATTTCACATTTTTGTTGTTCCAGTTTGAAATTCACTTATTTCAACACATTCAAATCACATTGGGGACATTCCCAAACTTGCCAAATTCAAAAATTTCACGTTTTCACTTTTAAAATTTGCACAAAATTTTGCAAAATTTCACAAAATTTAGTTTTTCACTTCTAGTTTCTACATTTTTCCACCGATTCAACTCGTTCCAACTTTCAACTGTTCATCTTTTGCCTACCTATTCCACACCTTCCCACTTAGCAAAATTTCCAAATTTTCAATTTTGAAATTCACACCAAATTTTCCCAAAATTTAGTTTTTCCCTTCTAATTTCTACATTTTTCAACCGATTCAACCCATTCCAACTTTATTCACTTTGTTCACCTTATGCTTACCATATTCACCCCCTTCACCCCCACTTCCACAATTCAACCCTTGACCCCCACTTCCAGAGTGGCGGCCATCTTGGATTGACCCTGAAGTGCCCCAATGAACCCGGAATGAACTGGAAGTGCCCCAAATCAAACCGGAATTGACCCCAAATGAACCGGAAGTGACCTCAGGTAAACCGGAAGTGACCCCAAATCAAACCGGAAGTGACCCCAAATCAAACCGGAAGTGACCTTTTTAAACCGGAAGTGACCCCAAATAAACCGGAAGTGACCTCAGCTAGACCGGAAGTGCCTCTAATCAAACCGGAAGTGACCTAAATAGACCGGAAGTGACCCAAATCAAACCGGAAGTGACCCCAAATGAACCGGAAGTGACCTCAGGTAAACCGGAAGTGACCCCAAATCAAACCGGAAGTGACCTTTTTAAACCGGAAGTGACCTTTTTAAACCGGAAGTGACCACAAATAAACCGGAAGTGACCTCAGCTAGACCGGAAGTGCCTCTATTCAAACCGGAAGTGACTCAAATAGACCGGAAGTGACCCAAATCAAACCGGAAGTGACCCCAAATGAACCGGAAGTGACCTTAGGTAAATCGGAAGTGACCCCAAATCAAACCGGAAGTGACCTTTTAAAACCGGAAGTGTCCCCAAATCAAACCGGAAGTGACCTTTTTAAACCGGAAGTGACCCCAAATAAACCAGAAGTGACCTCAGCTAGACCGGAAGTGCCTCTTATCAAACCGGAAGTGACCCAAATAGACCGGAAGTGACCCAAATCAAACCGGAAGTGACCCAAAATGAACCGGAAGTGACCACAGGTAAACCGGAAGTGACGCCAAATCAAACCGGAAGTGACCCCAAATCAAACCGGAAGTGACCTTTTTCAACCGGAAGTGACCCCAAATAAACCGGAAGTGACCTCAGCTAGACCGGAAGTGCCTCTAATCAAACCGGAAGTGACCTAAATAGACCGGAAGTGACCCAAATCAAACCGGAAGTGACCATATTTCAACATTAAGTGCCCTAAACACATACATTTGCACTAACTTTTGCAAATTTTGCCCGATTAAACCCGTCTCAACATTTTAACCCCAAAAGTGAACCTCCTGAAGCCGTTTTTTTCCTTTTCTTCCAAATTTCAAAAAATTTTGGTGCAATTTTTTTTTCTTTTAATTCCCATTCATTCTCTATTAGGATTCAAGATTTGCTCTAACTTCTACATTTTTTAACCCATTCAATTCGTTCCAACTTTCAACTGTTCATCTTTTGCCTTCCTATTCCACAACTTCCCACTTACCAAAAATTCTCTACAATTTTGTTTTTCTACTCTAATTTCTACATTTTTCAACTTATTCAAGCCATTCCACCTTTCAAATGTTCACCATTTTCCTACCTATTCCACAACTTCCCACTTACCCAAAATTCCAAATTTTCAATTTTGAAATTCACACCCAATTTTCCCAAATTTCCTTTTTACCTTGTAATTTCTACATTTTTCAACCGATTCAACTCTTTTCAACATCATTCTGCAGCATTCCCCAAGTATTTATTCAGCCTCTTCACCTTCACACGCAATTTCTTCAGGAATTGCAAATTCTAGTTATTATTATTCTACTTATTTCGCTCACTTTTTTGTCCGTTAACTACTTCCACATCCTTCAACCGATTCACTCCGTTCCACTTTTCACTTATTCCAAATATTCCTGACACGGTTGCTTACATTTTTTCCGTTCAAAAAATTTTCCGTTTTCACAAAATTCACGATTTTATGGCAATTTTTTCCCCATTCATTCTTAATGGCAGATTCAACATTTCACATTTTTGTTGTTCCAGTTTGAAATTCACTTATTTCAACACATTCAAATCACATTGGGGACATTCCCAAACTTGCCAAATTCAAAAATTTCACGTTTTCACTTTTAAAATTTGCACAAAATTTTGCAAAAATTCACTAAATTTAGTTTTTCACTTCTAATTTCTACATTTTTCCACCGATTCAACTAGTTCCAACTTTCAACTGTTCATCTTTTGCCTACCTATTCCACACCTTCCCACTTACCAAAATTTCCAAATTTTCAATTTTGAAATTCACACCAAATTTTCCCGAAATTTTGTTTTTCGCTTCTAATTTCTACATTTTTCAACCGATTCAACCCATTCCAACTTTATTCACTTTGTTCACCTTATGCTTCCCATATTCACCCCCTTCACGCTCACTTCCATTATGCTTTCACAATTCAACCCTTGACCCCCACTTCCAGAGTGGCGGCCATCTTGGATTGACCCTGAAGTGACCCAATGAACCCGGAATGAACTGGAAGTGCCCCAAATCAAACCGGAAGTGACCTTAGGAAAATAGGAAGTGACCTTAGGTAAACCGGAAGTGACCCCAAATCAAACCGGAAGAGACCCAAAATAAACCGGAAGTGACCTTTTTAAGCCGGAAGTGACCTTTTTAAACCGGAAATGACCCCAAATAAACCGGAAGTGACCTCAACTAGACCGGAAGTTCCTCTATTCAAACCGGAAGTGACCCAAAAAATCTGGAAGTGACCCAAATCATACCGGAAGTGACCCTAAATGAACCAGAAGTGACCTTAGGTAAACCGGAAGTGACCCCAAATCAAACCGGAAGTGACCCAAATTAAACCGGAAGTGACCTTTTTTAAACCGGAAGTGACCTCAGCTTGACCGGAAGTGTCTCTCACCAAACGGGAAGTGACTCAAATACACCGGAAGTGACCCAAATCAAACCAGAAGTGACCTTATTTCGACATTAAGTGACCTAAATACCTACAATTTGCGCTAACTTTTGCAATTTTTGTCAGATTAAACCCGTTTCAACATTTTACCCCCAAAAGTGAACCTCCTGAAGTCGTTTAATTCCTTTTGTTCCAAATTTCAATTTTTTTTCTTTTAATTCCCATTCATTCTCTATGAGGATTCAAGATTTGCTCTAACTTCTACATTTTTTAACCGATTCAACTCATTCCAACTTTCAACTGTTCATCTTTTGCCTTCCTATTCCACAACTTCCCACTTACCAAATATTCTCTACAACTTTGTTTTTCTACTCTAATTTCTACATTTTTCAACTGATTCAACCCATTCCAACTTTATTCACTATGTTCACCTTATGCTTACCATATTCACCCCCTCTACCCCCACTTCCAGTGTGGCGGCCATCTTGGATTGACCCTGAAGTGTCCCAATGAACCCAGAATGAACCGGAAGTATCTCAAATCAAACCGAAAGTGAACCACAAATGAACCGGAAGTGACCTTAGGTAAACCGGAAGTGACCCCAAATCAACCGGAAGTAACCCAAAATAAACAGGAAGTGACCTTTTTAAACCGGAAGTGACCTTTTTAAACCAATAGTGTGAAGGTCTTAACCTCGATCTCGTTCTTTCGGTCACGACCCATAGCTCGTGATCTTAGGTGAGGGTAGGAGCATAGATTGACCGGTTGCGAGCTTTGCCTTTTGGCTCAGCTCTCTCTTAACCAAGACGAACCGGTACAGAGTCCGCATTACTGCCGACGCTTCACCGATCCGCCTGTCGATCTCGCGCTTCATCCTGCCCTCACTCGTCAACAAGACCCCAAGATACTTGAACTCCACTTGGGGCAGGATCTCATCCCCGATCATCCCCCCCCCCCCCATAAAAACAATTTTCTCAACTGATCTACACGATTCACGAAAATGATACTCCCGACGGACAAAAACACGGAAATCTGCGGATCCACGGAAGATTCTCATCCCTGCAACAAAAACAAATTGGATGTCAATGAGGAACAATCATTGTTTTCTGCGGAAAAAAAGTTTATTTGGAAACAGGATGTACTTTTGTGTTTCTGGCAGCTTGTCACATGTGGCAAGTAGACAAACGTGTTTTTATTTTTCTCTCGGTGTAGCAGACGCTCAGTTTCTTGGCCTACGTCGCAAAAGTTTACAAACGCAATGCAGTCGGCAAAGTTTTTGTCCCTTTAACGCCTTTGGAAGAAAAGGGCCGCGCTCGTCTCCCGCCAGACGCGTCAACAACTATTTGGAATAAAGTCTAACCCCAAAACACGACTTTTTCCCACATGAATTGCTACATTTTCCCTTTGCTTATTTTTCCACTCTCTTAATGCGAGTGTGAGTCCAAACCAAATCCCAAAAAAGTGTGCAAGTATTTTGTTTCCGGTGCTAGCACTTTGCTAGCATCAGGCTATGCCATCAACAGGGCGGTGCGGGACGTGTGCTCGTGCGGTGAGCTAGTGACAAACACTCGCACACACTTTTCCTCCACTTTCGCACGCTTGGACTCCAACTCTGATCTGATCACACGAACTGGCTCGCTGACATTCAATCGCCACTCATTCGTACGCAACAACACTTTGGGCGCGCCGCTTGTTGTCCAAACAGCCGGCCTTGCATCACCCACTCCACCTTTTCATATTTCCGTTTGGCTCGCTCCCAAATTCCAACATTGCTGTGATGTCTTGCGTCTTTGCACAAAGTGCTTCCTGCTGCCCAAATGAACGAAAACTAAGTCTACAAGCACCCCAACGTGGGACATTTGTTCCGTTTTCACGACTCCCGCATCACACCCCACCGCCGGAAGGGGTGCTGCGGGCAAACACGGTAGGGAATTGCAGGCTTTCCCTTTTGTTGCTGAAGTCCATCAGCAGGTTTTGTGCTGATCAAAGCGAATATTACATAGTGATTCTTTTATAAACTTATTTCCTCTATTTAGGGGGAAACTATACATTTAAGCAAAAGAAACAAAATAGTTAATTGTCAGCAACAAGAACCTCCCCTTCTTAACAGAGTTACTGACGATAACGTGAATGGGTTGCCTGCTTTGTTTTCGTTCAATAGCAAACATGCGGATGCGGTGTCCTGTAGTAGTTTGTCAGTTTGTCTCTTCTCTACATGTAACACACGATGAATGTTACATTTTCCCTCCTAAATCCACGCGCGTGCTCGCACGCATACACAGGGTAGAAATGAGAGCAGACAGATAAGATATCAAAATAAAAAACGATTGAAAAGCGGCGTGCGATGAAGCTGAGGCTCTTGTGCAGAAATGTGACGACCTTGAGGAAGACTTTTCAGCCTTGGGAGGGGGCGGACGTAAGTCATATAGTTGCCAACCCCCCCCCCCCCAAAAAAAAACAGAAAAATAAAAAAGTGAAGTCATGTCATTGTTCTCCTTGTACAAACTGTTCCTTTGCAACCTTTTGCATCAGCAAACCAAAAAACACAGTCAGTAAGAAAAAAAGACTCAATTTGTCATGGCTCAATTTCTGCCTTTGAGGGAAAAAATTAAGGAAATTGAAACTCAGGCCACAGGACTGCATTCATGCATGCATTTGTTATGCATGGGAATACATTTCTTCTTACCAACGTGCATTTAACGTTAGACTTTTGCAACGTGTCGACGGCTGTACTATTTGACAACTGAACTATTTGTGTTGACTTTTTAATTTTCTTAACATCCAATATTGGGAAATTTCCTTTTGAAGAATGAAAGCTCCGCCTCCTTTTGAACACTTGGACCTGCTATACGCTACTGTATTTCAATGTTACTCTTTTTACAGGCGTTGAAAGTTGCACGTCCATTTAATAGATTGTATGTTTTTTTTCCAAATGGTTTAAAGTCCGCTTTTTGCTGCAAAACTAACCTGGCATTGTTTTGTGGCATCTTGGTGCCCAGTAACTATGTTGAAGTGGGTTGAGGAGCCTAATGTCGGCAAAAGCCTTGTTGCCATCCACAGCCAACTTCAACCCTTTTTCGGGGGAACGGGAGTGGGTGTCGGTCACTGCCGGTGGTAGAGGGGGGCCGCGGGGGCATTGTTCCCCCTGAAGCATGCTTAGACTCCCCGATTGTTTAAAAAAAATAAAAACTACCACGATATCGGCCCATCTGCCAGTGAGGTCAGTCCTGCAGCCTGTTTTTCAATTAGCGGCAGAAAAGCACACGACCAATTTTTTCGAGGGCGCTCAGACGAGGGGCTCCGGGGGCAGTGCGCGCTGGATCTGCTGCGGTTGCAGGGGGGGCGGCAGCTGCAGAGGCAGCAGGGCCTCCACCATGTCGCGGCAGGGCGGGGGCGGCCCGCCGTCGTCACCGCTGCTGCCGTGGACTAGATCGCCACCGTGGAAGAAGAAATCGCTCTGCACAATGAAGGCCTCCACCACGGCCTGGTTGAGCTTAGTGCTGGAGAGCGTGTCTTTGTTCTCAAAGTCAGGCCGCATGAGCGTGGGCCAGAAGCAGATGGACAAGTTGTCGGCCGTCATTAGCGTGCTCTTGCTGTGCTGGCTCAGCCTGCACACACAGACGCCAGTGTGAGTGTGTGTTTGTTTGTGTGTGTGTGTGTGTGTGTGCGCACGTGCGTGCCCTCTGCCTGCTTGTACGAGAAGGCTTGCGCGCGCTTCTTACCTGTTGAGGTGAGTAATGATGTACTTGAAGACGTGATAGTTGACGGAGGGGAACTTGCTCACGATTTCCTTGAGGACGTGCAGGCGCTCCACATAGTCTGTCAGCTCTGCAAACACCACAAGGTCAAAGACTCAAAGGCCGCGGCGGCCCATCTGGAGCCGGCGAGAGCGGCGGCGGAACGTTTCGAGGCTAATCGTTCGGCGGCGCGTAAACAATTTGTAATGCTGATTTTGTCAAAGACGCCCAAACTGAACATGAAATACAATTGTTGCACCTGCCTTTAATTAGCTTAATTAGAATTGATCAAAGAATGATTTGAAATGTAAATGCAAAATTGCCTTTTCCATTCATCAAAAACTCACTGACATCAACATTTTTGCATAAAATAATTATTATAGTATTATAATTGTATATTCTTTTATTTATTCTAACTTGTTATTCTATTGTGATGATGATGATATGATAGAACTTTATTCATCCCAGAGCGGGGAAATTCACTTGTCACAGCAGCGCATATGAGTGCAAGAATAATACGAGTGCCAGAATTACAAAAAAGGGTAAATAACAGACAAGTACAAACACAGGTGCTCCTAGTAGAGACGAAACACTCATCTTATCAGGTGGCATGCATGTTGTAAAGTCTGACAGCAGAGGGAATGAAGGACCTGCGGAACCGTTCCTTCCTACACCGAGGGTGTAAACCACTAAAGGAGCTGCTCAGGGACCGCACAATCTCATGGAGGGGGTGAGAGGTGTTGTCCAAGATGGATTTAAGCTTAATTAACGTCGTCCTCTCACCCACAACCTCAATGGAGTCCAGGGTACAGCCCAGGACAGAGCTCGCTCTTCTGACCATCTTATTCAGTCTCCCCCTGTCCCGGTCAGTACTCCCCCCACCCCAGCAGACCACAGCGTAGAGGATGGCTGAGGCCACCACAGAGTCATAGAAGGTCCGGAGGAGAGCCCTGCACACACCGAAGGATCTCAGTCTCCTCAGCAGGTGGAGGCGACTCTGGCCCATTTTGTACAGGGCATGGGTGTGATCAGTCCAGTCCAGTTTGTTGTTAAGGCGAACACCCAGGAATTTGTAGTTCTCCACTACCTCAATGTCCGACACCTGGATGTTCACCGGAGTGAAGATATGTGCTGTCCTCCCGAAGCTCACAATCAACTCCTTCGTCTTGCTGGTGTTCAGCTGAAGCTGGTTGAGCTCACACCAGCTGACAAAGTCCTTGATGACCGACTTATATTCCAGCTCATTCACCTCCGAGACATATTCAACAATGGCCGTGTCGTCGGAGAACTTCTGGATGTGGCAGTGAGCGGTGTCGTGGGTAAAGTGAACAGGGTGAAAAGGAAAGGAGAGCGCACCGCACCCTGGGGGACACCAGTGCTGCAGCACACCACGTAAGACTCACAGCAATGTAACCTCACATACTGCGGTCAGTGAGGAAGTCCGTTGTCCATGCAGCCAGGCGCTGGTCCACACCCGCCTTCTCCATCTTCACCCGAAGCAGTGACGGCTGGATGGTGTTAAAAGCGCTCGAGAAATCGAAGAACATGATCCTCCCAGTGCTCCTGTTGTCCTCCAGGTGAAGCAGTGTTCTGTGCAGTAAATAAATCATTGCATCGTCCACCCCAACACCAGGCCGGTAAGCAAACTGCAGGAGGTCCACCTGTGCTCCCACTAGTGAACGCAGGTGACCCAGGATGATCCTCTCCATAGTCTTCATCAGGTGGGAAGTCAAGGCAATAGGCCTGAAGTGGTTAGGCTCCTTGGGGCGCGGCACCTTCGGTACAGGGACCACGCAGGGGGTCTTCCACAGTCCTGGGACCTTGTTCAGGCTCAGGCTCAGGTTGAACAGGTACCTGACCACACCACTTAGGTGGTCCGCACACTCCCTGAGCAGTCTCGGCCAGATGCCATCCGGGCCCGGGGCCTTCCCTGCCTTGATCTTTCTGAGGTGACTCCTCACCTGAAGATCTGTAAAGAAGAGGGGGATGTCGGAAGACCAGGGTGATGGAGTGGAGACAGAAGAGTGACTCCGGGGGGGTGAGCGGAGGTTGGTGAGCTGGCGGGAGGGCTGGAGTGTCAAAGGTGGCAGAATGTGGTGCGGAGCGAGGTGAAGGGGCGGGGGGGAGGCGGAATCAAATCTGTTGAAGAACATATTGAGTTCATCCGCCCAGTCCTTGTCCCCATCAGCCGGTTTCCGATCAGCCCCTTTACCATGGCCCGTGATGGACTGCAGACCCCTCCAGACGTTCCTGGTGTTGTTAAGCCCCATCTGCTTCTCCAGCCTCCTCCCATAGTTCTCCTTCCCCTGCCTGATCTTCAGCCAGAGTTCTTTCTGGATTCTATGCAGCTCCACCACATCCCCCGAGCCAAAGGCTCTCTTCTTCCCATTAAGCAGAGCCTTTATCTCGGACGACACCCAGGGTTTGTTATTGGGAAAATACCGGACCAACTTGGAGGGCACAGTGGTCTCCACACAGAAATTTATGTAGTCCGTAACGCAGTGGGTCACGCTGTCAATGTCACTTCCATGGGGGCCACCAGTCTGTACTGGTTTTACAGTCTATGTTTTGCTAATTTATTTCTGTATAACTATGTTGATTGTTCTTTATATGACTGACTCTTGAGTGGCTGCCAAAGAGCATCCATGCGTGCGTGCGTGCTTGCTTACTTGCGGCCTGGACCAGTTCAGGATGCAGCGCGTACGGGATAAGCGGGTCAGGCAGGTCGGCGAAGAAGGCCTTGAGCGCGCCGGCCGCCGCATTGATGGCCACGTCCAGCTCCAGGAAGTCCATGCTCGGATCTGCACCCGCAAAGGCACACCGTCAACGTCTCACAGCCGCCACCATCGACATGCGCGGGCGGCAAAGGGCCCGACTCGAATCGCTCACACACGAACCCAAGCAAAGCAGAAAAGCCAGATGTAGAGCGATGGCCAAAGTTGGCTCTTTTGGGGACAAATAATCGTAGCAGAAAGGGGCTACATTCTTGTCAAATGTGTGTGACAAGACAGGCGCAAGCACATCACCTTGGTCAAACTGCTTCTGGATGTTGTCTTGGTCCGTCTTGTTGCCGCTCACGCGGTACAAGCCTTCCGTGGTCAAACCTGCCAACACACGTACGCATTCAACATCAAGCCAAGGCGGGCGTTCATGTAAAGAAAGGAAGGCGGCCTCAAGCGGGCTTTGGCTCACCTGTGCGCTCGATGTAGTCAACACACTTCTCAATGAAGAGCGGAATGGGCCGCTCTGGGCTGACCAGGTTGTGCAGTGGGACGCCAAAGTAGTTGCTCTCCCACGTTCGCCGCGTGGGGGGGTACAACGGCTTGGGCACCTTGGACGACTTGGCCTGGACAACAGCATGACCAAAAGCTGACACCAAACCACAATCCGATTGGCTGTCCCCGAAAACCCCGCGGACCCATTTGGAGCTCAAGAAATGCACTTGCCGCCTTGGGACCACAGGATGAAGAGCAGAGCAATGCTGACAAGCGCACGTTTGCTTTGCAATGGGAAGAGAGAGAGTGGCCCAAATGACCTGGCATGGGTCGCCAAATGCTCAAAAGCTCGCTCCTTCGGGTGAAGGGCCACTCATTAAAAAAACGTCGACATCATTTCTTCTTCAATCACAAGGCCACGTTTAATTTCCGCGCCGATATTTGGGGCCAGCGCTTGTCTTCACCGCTTTATCTCTTGCAACTAGTCACGCTAACCGGTTAGTGGGCCGTTGGAAAGGCAACGTGGTCGGTTTGAAGAACGCAAGGTCTACAAAAAAAAAGAAAAAAAGGACACTTATTGTGACGTGAGTTTGCTGCTGCCATACGAGCGCATCAACTCCCACGGCACAATTGGCGATGCACTTGACACTATTCACAATGGCGCTCATTGAAGGTGGCCGTCAAGCGCCAGGGGCAGAATTTGTCCAGTGATTTGCACGCTACTCAAGGCTTGGGTCGCGACGGCGCGGCACGTCCACTGCCGCTGGCTCCAGATCAGTTCTCACCCATTGTACAGAACCGCATGACGCAACTAAGCGTTTCTTGTTATTTGTTTTAAGATGGTGAGACGAGCGAGGAGAGAATTTTGTGGTCATCAAATTGATGAATGTGTGTGATTTTTGGGGGCTTGCTTTCATGAAGCATTGCGTTTACCTATTACGCGCCTCACCTCAACATCGCGGGTACCTCGCAAAAAGTTGTGTTTTGCATTTCCCGCTCTCGGCACGGACGGCACAAAAGCCAGACGAAAAAGCTTGGCAGAGAAGCTCTGACTCACCTTCTTGGCTTCCTTTGGCATCTTGTGTGTCTTCTTCTTCTTCATCTTCTTGTCTTCCTGTTCAGGGTCAGAGGTGACGGCGGGGTTGTCGATGCCACCCTTCCAAGGGTCGGCGGGAGACAGCAGCGGGTCCTCCTCGCTGCCACGATGGGCCCGCCCCTTCTTTTTCCTCTGGGTGGCGGGGCCTGCCTCCTCGCCGTCGCTGTCCGAGTGGAAGCGTCTCTGGTAGGCCTTGGTCTTGCTGAAGAGGATCTTTGAGCGGTGTTTGTACTTGGAGGGCCGCCGTCCGGGCCGGGACTTGCGCTCGTAGCCGTTTTCGTCCTCCGAGTCGCGGAGCTTGGCGGGGCGGCCGCGCGCGTCATCCGGCTCCACGTAAATATCGTCCGGCCGGAAGGCCCTGGGCGGCGGGGCGGCGGCGGGCTCAGCGTAGTCGTCCGAGGCCTCGGTGTCGTTGGGGTGCATGGAGGTGGGAGCGCGCGGCATCCGCCGGTTGCTTCGCATTCCGGCTTCGATGGTTTTCAGCAGGTTGGGGTCCAACTTTTTCACGCTGGGCTTGGGGAGAGCCGGCTTGGGACGAACGGGTGGCGGCACTTTGAGGTTGCGTTCGTGCTCGCTGGCTGGCGCACCATGGAGCGGGTACTCGTTGCCCTCCGGGTCCACGTGGCGGTATTTGGCGCTGCGCTCGCTGGGCGCGGGAAGAAGCTGGACGTCGTCGCCAATCGGGCTGTATGGTGGCGGGGCTTCGTTGTCATCGTCCGACTCTGGGTAGTACGAGTCGTAAGCCGGCGAGCGGCTGAGCGGCGAGCTGGGGAAAAGCTCGGCGGCGCGCTCACGCGATGATCCGTCTGGCATGAAAGCGTTCTCGATGTGGGCCTTCTTCTCCAGCACTTGGTTGAAGAAAGGCGTAAAGACCTCGGTCTGCCGGTGGTACTGCGACAGCGAGTAGAGAGCCGTGAACTTGGCGGCGATCTCCGTGGCGATGTGCTCGCCTTCCGTCATCAGCTCCTTGATGTCATCATTTTCAAAGAAGTCGGCCTGGCTGTCGGTGACAGCCACCATCTGGACCGGGATCACGTCCTGGACCTCTGCCAAGAAGGCCCGCAGCGTAGCCATGGAGGCCTTGCGCTTGGCCGAGTAGACCAGGATGTAGCCGTGTACTAGCTCGTCCTTGCGGACACCGATGGCGGAGTGGTAGGAGAGCACGGTGACTTGGATCCTGCGCCGGCTCTCGCCGATAATCTTGTCCAGTAGCAGCGTGTTGGCCCGGCCTGGCTGCCCGGCGCTGCAACAGCGCGACTCCAGAAAAGGGGAGAGAATGAGGTCAACGCTGAAGGGGTCCCAGCACATGGCGCACATGACCACCCGCAAGTGGGCCTCGGACGCCGCGTCTTTGACGGAGGAGGGTAGCAGCGGCGCCAGCGTTGGCGGCGCGAGGAGGTCAGAGTGGCGCTTGAGCCCGTCCAGCACGCCACGCAGGCCCTGCTTGACCTGGGACTCAGTGAACTTGCGTGCAAAAGCGTCCGAGGGGATGTCCACAAAGGTGCACTGGAGCTTGTTGGCCAGCTGCTGGCCCTGGTGCCGAAGGATGGGCACGTTCTTGCAGGCGCCGCCATCCCTGGGATTGGCCAGCATGAGGATGAAGGGGAGGGGAGCGGCACACTTGTCTCTCCTGCTCTGGGCCATTTCGGCTCGGATCCTGCCCACGCAGTCACCCACGCAATTGAGGGACTCCATGGAGTTGAAGACGCAGAAGCAGCCGTGCGGCTTGAAGCTGGACACCCAGGTGTGGCTGAAGAGCAAGGTGGAGTTGACATCGACAGCGAGAAGCTCCAGCTCGTAGAGCTTGCCGTCCAGGGCGTACTCGTCGTCGGTGGACTGAGCTCGAATTTCATTGGCCAGTTCCTGTGCCAGGCCCTCCTTTCCCAGGAGGCAGAGGTTGATCTTGTCCACGTCGGTGCCGTTGCGATAGAGGTCGGAGCGGGCGCGCTCCTGCTGCTGGAGCAGCCGGTTGGCCAGAACCTGCTCCACTTTCAGGTCCACGCAGTTGGGGCCACTCAGGCACGTCTCCTTGGTGGGGTGGTACACGAAGCCGATGTGCTTGAGCAGGAGAGACTCTCGGTCCGGGGCCAGTTTTTGTAGCGCCCGGTACCGGGGCTCCTCGTTGAGGACGCTGTGGATTTGACTCATCTTGTCGCAGCTGGGCGTGGCATTTAAGTCCAAGTCGTAGAAGAGCTCGGCGTGCTCGAAAAGCATTTCCTGAAAGTCCTCTTTGGCCCGCTCCACTATTTCCTGCTGGTGGCGACCGTAGACGTCCCTCCTGTCCGACTCGGCGATGAACTTGTAGGCTTCATCCTCGGCGAGCAAGCACGCCACCTCCTCCCAAGGCTGTCCGGCGCCGACCAAGTGGAGCTGCTCCAGCGTTTTCTTGAACCTCTCCTTCATGTCCGCCCTCCTCTTTTCCGACAGCAGGAGCCGCACGTGGTTGCGGTAGATTCTCTCGGCGTCAGACGTGGCCAGAAGGTCAAAGGGGATACGCCGGTCGCTGTGATCCACGTGGTCCGACTCGTCCCAGGGCGTCTGCTCCAGCGCCACGAACCAGCACTGGAAGTCAGGGCGCTGGCGTATGAGGCTCTGCGCCTCGCCCCATGTCAGGTGCTCTACCTCGTCCAACCGGCCCAGGAGGTGGCTCAGCGTCTTGGGCAGGGTGGCCAGGTACTCCTCACGCCGCCGCTCCACGTGCTCCCGCTTGAGTTGCGCAATGTGCTTGGTGAAGGCGTTGCGGGCCTTCTTGGAGCCCTCCAGGGCGATAAAGTCCTCAAAGTCGGGGTGGCCCCTCAGGCCGCCGCTCAGCGCACCTTTCCAGGTGCTGTGGTAATCTCTGACCGTCTGCACCACCAGCTTCTCGAACCGGTCCGTCACGGCGGCGACCAGCTGCCTCTGCACCTTGTGGGCCTCGGCATAGGGCATGGCTTTGGGCTTGGCCCGGCTTCTGTCCAGCTGCTGGAGCAGTGTATTGAAGCAGAGCTCCACGTTGACGTTGGCGCGAGCCGACGTCTCCACCAGAACCAAGTTCTTCTTGCTCGCCGCAAAGGCCTGAAGCTCCCGCAGGTGCTGCTCGACCAGCTCATCGCATTTGGTGGCGGCCAACACCACGGGCTTCTTGGACTTGGTCATTTGCGAGTAGAGCCCACTGACAAACTTGAGTTGGTCGTCAAACTTGCGGTTGCAGCCCTTGCTGACATCCACGCACAGCACAAAGCCGTCCACGCTCAACTTGCCGTCCGGCATCTGCTTCTGCTCAAAGTCCTGCTCCAGGCCCAGCTGGTCGGTGCAGATGTACATGAGCTTCTCGGCCGACTGGAGCTTGGTGGCCGCCGCCCGTTTTGCATACTGCTGCATGTTGGTGCTGCGGTGCGCCTGGAAGGTCTGGTCGTCGATGAACTCCGTCTGCTCCACCACTTGCACTTTGCAGTCGGGCCCCTCCTCCCCTCGGTGGGCCACCTCACCCCAGTACAGAAAGTGGTCATTGTTGACCACGCGGCCCCCAAAGTCGATGGTGCTCAGCACCGATGTGTGCTCCGAGTAGTAGTCGTCGGCGTCTGGCCGCACATACCTGTTGCAGAGGCACGACTTGCCCACGCCACAGTTGCCCTTGTCCTTCTCCGTCCCAGAGAGGCCCACCACGCTGACGGTGAAGCTTGGGTGCCGCGCCTCCTTGTTTTTGGCCATCTTAGTCGCCGACTGGCGCACCGCCAGCTCAGAGCTGAGCTCAGGATATCATTCGTGCGGGGCTTTGGACGAGCGGCCGCTCCCCCCCGCCTTTCCTGTCCTCTGGCGTGCTTCCCCTCCTATCACCTGCCTGCAAGACAATTTGAGCATTAGAGCTAGCTCAACGCAAACAATCAGCCACTCAATCACCGGTGCCCTTCGGATCGCACCAAGCTCAATTGCAGCCGAGCTAGAGCCGCAAAACCTCTGCGACCCTTTTAGCATTTCCAAACTGGCATGTTTTTTCTTTTTTGTCTACTGTACTGGGCCGGCGTCAGTCGGGGACAGCTTTGGGTAGCCCAACACTGCCCCAGTGTGTCCATCGGTAAACGTCGGACTGTGCAGAAGTTAGAAAAAGACATCACAGCTACCGAAGCATCATATGGCCTATTGGGATCAATTGCACATTCATTACAACGCGAGTCATTATTCTAACCATGGTAAAAAAAAGTCAAAAGCACCCCCCCCAACCCAGGTGGCAAAAAAACAGAGGTTCACCGCCATTTGTGGCGAGGCAGAGAAAAATGGCAGGCCAGCGCAGCCCTTTGACCACCGCTGACCTAGAAATGAATTCAAACCAAGAAATCGGCTCATGTCAAGCCAGCGTCTAATTGAAGATAAAAAATTAGATGATTAACGCATGATCCAAGACGCCGGACACCGGAGAGGAGCGTCACCCATGCAATCCCAAACTCAACTCTTTTCCTCCAAACAATGGAGGGTGCGTCCTCGTTTTGATGACCGGTTGCGACCGGCTGCTGAGGACAGCGGGCAAGTGCTCCATCGGGTCCGGCTCCCATGTTTGGCCAACGAAGACGACTTTTTGCTTTGTTCCTCCCGAGCTCACCGCCTACAAACGTGTCGCTAATTAAATTCCCCGCAGAGCAGTTCCTTCAAAAAAAGCACGGACGGACGGCATGACGTTCCTGCACTGGCCGGGGCCGATCCGAGGATCTGCTTTGGCGAGGGAGGCCATGTGCCGACCGCCAGCCTTATTTTTCGAGAAATGGAAGCCGCATTGCTCTTGGGCTGAGAGGAAAAAGAATGCCGGCGAACTTGCCGCCACTTGTTGGCTGTGGGGAGGTGCTTTAGTTGAGTGCATCATCTACACGTCTGTGTTTCCTGGACACAGTCAGCGCTGAGATTTGTCAACGGCTGCAGTCATCACACTAGTCGCCGCTGCTTGCAACCCGAACCCAACTTGCCTTTAAACTGCAACTGCGCTGGGCTCCAGTGCCCCTTTTTTACCCACTTACGTAGTTGCAAAGCCGAAATATGTCTCTGTGCATTAACTGTGAATTGACCGATCTATCAGCAAAGTTATTTGTTATTGTGAGAGCCCACTTTCCTACTTTTAGTCCCCCACTTGGACATCTCAATTCAAAGTGATGAGAAGGTGCCAGACACGTAATCGCACTTCACAAGTTCAAGACCAATTCGGAAAGGGCAAAACTCTGACTTCCTGCTTCCCAGGAATGCGGCAGCCCTCACAGTTACAGTGGCGTTGGTACCGGTGACACCACTCGAGGGTCGGTGGCTATCGAGGGTCGGTGGCTACAAATAGCCCCAAAAGCATCAAAGGCAACCAAGGAGGACGATCTCAGCGTGAGGTCGTCAATGTGCAAAATGGCCAAAAGTTTCGGCACCGCCACAAGTTTTGGTCCAAATGACATTAAACGCTATGCGACGGGGACAATTTGAGGAGGTGCTGAATTCGGGTGACACCGGTAATGCGTCAAAGTACCGCGAACGAGCTTCCATCATGTCCTACTTAGGTTGTTTTTTCAAACACTCGTCGGGGCAGCCTTCAAGCAGCCGACAATCAAACCTACGCCCCCCCCCCCCCCCCCAGCCCCCCCACCCCCAAAAAAAAAAAAAAAAAAATCACGATCCTGCTCCCAAAGTCTCTTCTTACGGTGCGAAGACAAACCACGGGCTGGCAGTGGGCACCTTTCCAAGCGATGGCGACCAGCTAACATTAGCAAGGCGCTAGCTGCTCGCCTCGTTAGCTTAGCTGGCGCCCAGGAAGCGAGCTCGTCGACCCGGGGCTCATTTCGCCGCTGCTTCCTGCAGCCTGACGACGACGCGCGATCGACCTCGAGCTGCTCGGCTCGGCTCGTCAGAGGAACTCGGCTCGGCGCGGCCCGGACAGCCCGGCGACCCGAGCTTTATGAATCCCAGCCAGGAGACATTCCCGTCGTTCCGTACCCACCTAGTAGAAAGAACAACAACATGGTCGCTCCAATTCCTCGTCAAAAAAACGATGTCTCCACCTTGCAAAGGACAAGAGAGGGGAGGACAACTCCGCAGAAAATTAAAAACAAACAAACAAACCAAAAAAACGCGTCCTCGAGCCACTCATTCCACGTCCGGCGCTGTCCTCGCGTCCGCTCCACCCGGGGGCAGTGACGGGCGTCGGGGGTGGCGCTCGATCGCTGGCTCACTCCCTCTGCCTGAACTGCTGCGGATGCTGCTGCGTCCGACTAAACGTCGACTGGGCCTCCCACAGGCCATACGTGGGATGTGCGAGACGAGACGTCAACGGGACCTCTGCACAACAGTAATGGCGAATCTCTCTCGTTCTCACTCTCGCTTTATCTCGCTTTCTCTTGCTCTCTCTCTCTCGCGCTCTCTCATCGTCTTTCTCCAACTTACCCGCTCTACCAGTGGCGGAGCTACACTTATCCTTGAGCACGGGGATCTCCAAATCCCCCACTGAGGTGTGCACACACAACACAGATCAGGAGATGAGACACTGTGGAGAAATCAACAGGAATGAAAAAAAAAAGGCAGAGAGAGAGTCGAAAAATGGTTAATAAAGGTTTTCATAGCAGTAAATTGATCTCTATTTTATTTTATTCATTTAAAGTCAACGAGGGATACAATGTCATGCAGATATATATATACAATTTTATAGATAAATGATACTATTTACAGTCGAAATATTTGCCTCTGGGGCAGTTGAACAGAAAACAAGAAATGCTGAATTAGGCCCCAGTCAAGTGGTTCATATGTACAACGATTGCACAAGCGCTCATTCCCAGCAACACTTGTTCGAATAAAAAGCTCCCTGCCAGTTGATGTCAAAAAGTGCTGCCCATAACACATGCAAGACAAGTTAGCGTCCTCTTGCCATTGTTTGCTTGGAAATTAGGATACTTGCAGCATTTTGGCTTCGTTTGGGCTTTCTGAAACATTCTAATCGGAATACACTCCGTGGCGAATGTGGAAAAGCTTAGCTTTTTTGGGGAAATATTCAAGAGGATTCTTGAGCAAGTGCTACTTTACTCTTGGCCCAAACCCGAGCACATTAGCACACAAAAGGCAAGGAGCTTGCGTCGGTCAGGCATCCAGAAGGACGTGCCACCTGCACACCTGCGTCCCGTGCGCCTCCTTCATGTCCCTCCAGTGAAGGCGCTCCTCCTCACCACTGCTGTTCTGGCCCAGGGCAGCCCAGCCGATCATCTCCTTGCGCTTGAGGCTGCGCCGTCCGTAGACAGATGTCATGAGAGTGACGTCCGACAGCTGGAAGAGCGCTACCTGGAAGACGAAGGTCTCCTTGAACACCGGGTTGGGCTGGGCACGCCGCACCGACGTCTTGCAGCGGGAGATCTCCCGGCCCACTGAGTTGAGCAGCGTCAACCGGGCAAATGTGTCTAACGAGAACATCGTCACAACACGGTCGCCGACAACACCCGGGAGACCACCGTGAAGAACATGACGATGAACGTGACCCAAAGCACAAAAACAACAAGACAAAGAGGTCAGAGAGCAACGCCAAGGAGGCCAAGGAGGAGGCCAACATACCCGGAGGTCTGCCGGCGGCCATGCTCCCCAAGCGGCTGCCCTTGATGATCTCCACCGACATCCTCCCAGTGGCAGCGCTGTAGGACAAGCCCATCAGGAGCTCGGCGCATTCATGCGAGGACCAGGCGCCATCACCGGCCAGGCTCAGCTCTGAGTCCACGCTCTGGCCAGAGCAAACGTCAGCAAACACGCCAGAGGGTCCCACAAATGCGGCCAGAGGCTACCTCCATGTTGCCGCGAGGCACCAGCACCAGTTGCACATCGACAGATCCCGCCGTCTGGTCCAGGCCGGCCAGGGGCAGAAGCTTCTCGCCCATCATCCGCCGCCGGAGTATTCTGCCTTCCAGGGCGTACATGCGGAAGCGGAGCGCCGACGCCGCCAACCGGGAGGTCTCAACCCGCGTCAGGGCGAAGGTCTGGCCAAAGTCCAGACCAAAGTCGGAGCCCACCCGACTGAGCGAGGTCTTGTGTCTCTGCTTCTTGGCCGGCATGAGGACGACGTGCACCTGCCAGTTGTCCGTCCCGCTCCGCCGTCGGTCGGGAAGGTCTCGTGCCGACACCACTGTGACCAGCAGCTTCTCGCTGGCTGCTCGGTACTCCAGGGAGACCAGCAGGTCGCAGCACTTAGAGACGCGTCGTGGAGGGGATGGCCAGGTGGGCGGCGGCGGGGCGGTGTCTTCGTCCTGGGCAGGCAACACAAAGGGAGCGCAGCTGACACCTGGACCGGCCCCTGGCTCTTCTTTTCTGGTTGACCGCGACAGGACCTTCAATGTTGGATGCTCAATATTAGCTTAACATTCCGTTCATCAAAGGTGACTATGTCACGAGCAGTACACACACAAACATTTCATAAACAACCTGTCGCAAGTCGCAATGATGGCTTCAGGCCTGTCCACTAATGAGCATATTCCAGAGTGATCGAGTCTGCCCGACAATGGCAAATTGTAAGTACCTGAGGCGTCCACGGGGTGGAGCCGTTGGCCGTGTCCCGGTGCCCCACCTGCACGTCCTCTGACATTAACGGTTCGCAGGCGGTTGGGCTCTCTGAGTGCTGCGGCGGTGACCGAGTTCCATCTGGCGCCACTTCCTGAAGGTTGCGTTGAGCGGTCGCCTCCGTGACGGCCGGTGGGAAATCGTCTGCAACCACATCTTTTTGACGTCATCCTGCACCCCCCCCCCCCCCCCCCACACACACACAATTTGTCAAGCACATACCTTCACAATCGGACGGGCGAGAGTTGGCATTCCGTCGCTCCGACGAGCCAGCCAAGTTGTCACGGCATCTGGCCGCTCTCGGAGGCTGCCGCTCCGAACGCAAACTGTGTGCTCGCGACACCGAGATCTCAAACTGCTTCATCACCTGGTTGTCGCTGTCTGAGGATGATTGGCTGCCATCCACACTCCAGCTCTTGACTGGTCGCACACAAAACACAAAACGATTGGTACCGTTTTGGTACCACGCCTCACGCGGATGAGAGCTTCGCCTTCCAACAAGAAGCCTTGTTGGCTACAACATGGGAAATCCGGCTAACTCGCGAACTAACAACTAGTGTCATGTTTGAGCAGGGACCGGACCAGCGTGTCTTGGCGGCGTGTTTGCTTCTGACCTGTTGTTGACTTTAACAACGGCTCATGTTGATCCGCATCAAGATCAAAACACCAACAAAGGTCTTTTTCTTCTTCTTCATTCATACATTTTTTTTTCTTTGAATATTTCGGTAGCATTTTGTCTTCTCCTTGCCAAGCAAGCATAAGCACTAGGAGTCCTCCAAGACAGAAGGTGTCCTCCAAGACAGAAGGAGTCACCGGTGGTGAATTTTTTTCGGTCAATGGGTCAATGAGGCATGACATCAAAACATGTCACGTGATTTCACATCTATTTCTATTTGAAGGGATTGATAAGAGCCATTTGGATTGGCGCCGATTGGAGTCGGCTGCAGAGTCTGCATGCGACGAAATCAGCAGATGAGAAGCCACCCGGTGTTTGTGCGTCTCACCGAGACCCGGCCGCTGGCTCCCTGACCGCCGGCGCTGCTCCTGCTCCATGCATGGAGTTCTGCCCACTTTGGAGAAGCAGAGCATCTTATTGATGAAGAGGAAGACAAGTGCCAGGGCGGCGATGAACACGCCCACCACCGACAGGAAGCCCACCGCCTCCGCCGTGACTGGTTGGAGGAGGAAGAGGGGACACACAATGACACACTGATCAGACCACACAAACAGACAACCTAGACGCGGACGCACATGGCGTATCACACACACAAACACAACAACAAATGGCCGTTAAGTGTTGGACATCAGAAGAAAATGTAAAAAATGTCAGCTCAGAAAACAGTGGCGGAAAGAGTAAGAGACATGAGAAGATTTGAATAGGGATGTAGTGAGGCCTACGGTTGCCAGGGAAAGTTGTCGCCAAGGAGACCAGTTTTGGACCGGCACGTGTACCTAACCATGTGACCGCTGAGTTCAACAACTTTGAGAGACGAAATACGTTTTGAAGGTCGCCTGATCAACAAGCTCCACCTACTTTCAAAATCTGAAGATGGCGCCGCAGTCAAGTTGAGCGCCCCTCTCATGTCGTCCTCTTCTCCTCCTCCACAATGACTTCTCTCCTTCATTTTCACACCAATTTTGACTGCCACCTTCAACAACTTTTTTTTCTCCTTCACAACTTTGTTCTCCTCACTTCTCCAATTCCTCCGAAATGGGCTCTCCTCTGTATTCTGCTCGCAACTTTTCTGACTCTTCTTCACGAACGTCTTGCCCTCTTCTCTGTCAAGTCCTTTCTTCTGTCTCACGTCTTTCTCCACTTTGTCAGTTATCTCCAGCTTCATGCGTGTGCTTCCCGTGGGGCCAAGGAGGAAGGTGTGGCCGGCAGGCGCGCGCACGTACGTCAGTTGGCGTCCGCACGTACACACACACGCGCGTGCACACGCACAGCCTGAAGCTTTGTGAGCAAACAGGAGCCAAGAAAGACTTGAAATGAGGAAGCGAGTGCAGAACAAACAACAGTGCGCCAAAAGTGCTTTCTCTCAACAGGTGTTGTGCTCGATTTGGTTCCCCCGTGAGATTTTGTTCCCCCTGTCGCGGGAGCGCGCACAGCTTGTTTGGAAAGCGAAAAACCGATGCCGTACGGCGTCGTACGGCGTCAGCACTATGTTGTTTTCAATAAAAACATGAAGAATTCATGTTTGCGTCAGTCAATTTTAATTTTTATAAAGGATTATTCTCATTTGATGTCTTTAAATTCATCCGCGTTCTGCCATTGAAGCGGGGTGCATTCAAAGACCAGTCGTAAAGACGGAACACTCACTCACTTCACCATAAAGCAACGATATAATTACGTGAGCTCTTTGCATAAACCTCGATGCAAAGAAACTCCTCCTTTTGGGTACCGTTACATGCTACAAGGAGTATATATTACAGAGGAGACTTTATTCTTAATTGTAATCATCATTCATCCATCCATTTTATTACTCAGGTATTTTCAAAGCAAATTAATATTGTTGCATTTATTAATTTGCTTTAAAATGACAGCGCAATATAATTAAAAGCTGACACTCTAGCAATGTCAAACGTGTTCATTTAAGAAAAAGCCACACACGTTTTGTGATCAAATCTTTCATAACGACAATGATTTGAGTGAATTGATTTGAATGAATAATTGAGAAGACATTTCAGTTCTGAAGGCTCCTTTTGTCCCAAGCAAAGTGAAAGGTGGTGGGATAAAAATTGTAACAGGAACGCTATATTAAATGTCAAGCCGTGAATATTTGTGCCCCCCTCCCATTTTGAGAACGGTGAGTCCTAGACTCCAAATTTGAACAGGTTCCCTCATTCCTAGCCCAAGTTACAGGGGGGGGACATATCCTCACGGGTGCCCCGTGAGGATATGTTCCCCCCCTCTTATTTTGAGAACGGTGAGTCCTAGACTCTAGCTGTTTTTTTTCTGTCTTCCTGGGGGTCTGCTCAGGTAGTGTGGCAAATTTGAACAGGTTCTCTCATTCCTAGCCCAAGTTACAAGGGGGGAACATATCCTCACGGGGGAACATATCCTCACGGGGCACCCGTGAGGATATGTTCCCCCCCTTATTTTGAGAACGGTGAGTCCTAGACTCCAGCTGTTTTTTTTCTGTCTTCCTGGGGGTCTGCTCAGGTAGTGTGGCAAATTTGAACAGGTTCCCTCATTCCTAGCCTAATTTACAGGGGGGGAACATATCCTCACGGGTGCCCCGTGAGGATATGTTACCCCCCCTTATTTTGAGAATGGTGAGTCCTAGACTCCAGCTGTTTTTTTTCTGTCTTCCTGGGGGTCTGCTCAGGTAGTGTGGCAAATTTGAACATGTTCCCTCATTCCTAGCCCAAGTTACAGGGGGGGAACATATCCTCACGGGGGAACATATCCTCACGGGTGCCCCGTGAGGATATGTCCCCCCCCCCCTTATTTTGAGAACGGTGAGTCCTAGACTCCAGCTGTTTTTTTTTCTGTCTTCCTGGGGGTCTGCTCAGGTAGTGTGGCAAATTTGAACATGTTCCCTCATTCCTAGCTCAAGTTACAGGGGGGGAACATATCCTCACGGGGGAACATATCCTCACGGGTGCCCCGTGAGGATATGTTCCCCCCCCTTATTTTGAGAACGGTGAGTCCTAGACTCCAGCTGGTTTTTTTCTGTCTTCCTGGGGGTCTGCTCAGGTAGTGTGGCAAATTTGAACAGGTTCCCTCATTCCTAGCCCAAGTTACAGGGGGGGAACATATCCTCACGGGTGCCCCGTGAGGATATGTTCCCCCCCCCCCCATTTTGAGAACGGTGAGTCCTAGACTCCAACTGTTTTTTTTCTGATGATTTGTGCAGTGATACTGTTATTAATGCACTTTATCAATGTCTTTGGCCTTATTTGGGTCAAACAACTTTGTTTCTTTATCATATAACATACATAAAAATAATGACTTTAAACTTTATTAAAAAACATTATTATCTATTTGTTTGTTTATTTATTTAACATCCAATATTGTAAAGTTATCAGTGCACAAATCATTTATTTACATTTACACCGTTTTAAATGGGGGGGGAACATATTCTCACAGGGCACCCGTGAGGATATGTTTCCCCCCCTGTAACTTGGGCTACAGACTCAAGGTCTGTCTGTATCAGTACTGTTTATTGAATTATATCTTGCAAAATTATCAATGAAGTTAAGAAGTTAAATATCTTAATATTGTTGTCGGGCCAATTAGTGGACCAACAATTTTATTAAGACATTATAACTGGCATAACTCAATTGGCATTAATTTTGTTCTTTACACATTTTATTGAAATTATTATTGAGGATATGTTCCCCCCTTGTAACTTGGGCTAGGAATGAGGGAACCTGTTCAGATTTGCCACACTACCTGAGCAGACCCCCAGGAAGACAGAAAAAAAACAGCTGGAGTCTAGGACTCACCGTTCTCAAAATGGGAGGGGGGCACAAATATTCACGGCTTGACATTTAATATAGCGTTCCTGTTACAATTTTTATCCCACCACCTTTCACTTTGCTTGGGACAAAAGGAGCCTTCAGAACTGAAATGTTTTCTCAATTATTCATTCAAATCAATTCACTCAAATCATTGTCGTTATGTAAGATTTGATCACAAAACGTGTGTGGCTTTTTCTTAAATGAACACGTTTGACATTGCTAGAGTGTCAGCTTTTAATTATATTGCGCTGTCATTTTAAAGCAAATTAATAAATGCAACAATATTAATTTGCTTTGAAAATACCTGAGTAATAAAATGGATGAATGATGATTACAATTAAGAATAAAGTCTCCTTTGTAATATATACTCCTTGTAGCATGTAACGGTACCCAAAAGGAGGAGTTTCTTTGCATCGAGGTTTATGCAAAGAGCTCACGTAATTATATCGTTGCTTTTTGGTGAAGTGAGTGAGTGTTCCGTCTTTACGACTGGTCTTTGAATGCACCCCGCTTCAATGGCAGAACGCGGATGAATTTAAAGACATCAAATGAGAATAATCCTTTATAAAAATTAAAATTGACTGACGCAAACGTGAATTCTTCATGTTTTATGTTCTGTCTTCCTGGGGGTCTGCTCAGGTAGTGTGGCAAATTTGAACACCCGTGAGGATATGTTCCCCCTCCTTATTTTGAGAACGGTGAGTCCTAGACTCAAACTGTTTTTTTTTTCTGTCTTCCTGGGGGTCTGCTCAGGTAGTGTGGCAAATTTGAACAGGTTCCCTCATTCCTAGCCCAAGTTACAGGGGGGGAACATATCCTCACGGGGCAATGAGTCCTGGACATCGACTGGCTTTTTTTCTGTCTTCCTGGGCGTCTGTTCAGGTAGTGTGTCAGTCGATGTCTAGGACTCACCGTTCTCAAAGTAATGGGGGGGAACATATCCTCACGGGGCTAGAGTGTCAGCTTTTAATTATATTGCGCTGTCATTTTAAAGCAAATTAATAAATGCAACAATATTAATTTGCTTTGAAAATACCTGAGTAATAAAATGGATGGATGAATGATGATCACAATTAAGAATAAAGTCTCATTTGTAATATATACTCCTTGTAGCATGTAACGGTACCCAAAAGGAGGAGTTTCTTTGCATCGAGGTTTATGCAAAGAGCTCACGTAATTATATCGTTGCTTTTTGGTGAAGTGAGTGAGTGTTCCGTCTGTATGACTGGTCTTTGAATGCACCCCGCTTAAATGGCAGAACGCGGATGAATTTAAAGACATCAAATGAGAATAATCCTTTATAAAAATTAAAATTGACTGACGCAAACGTGAATTCTTCATGTTTTTATTGAAAACAACATAGTGCTGACGCCGTACGACGCCGTACGGCATCGGTTTTTCGCTTTCCAAACAAGGCGTGCGCGCTCCCGCGGCATGGGGAACAAAATCTCACGGGGGAACCAAATCGAGCACAACAGGGGAACCAAATCGAGCACAACACCTGTTCGCTGCTTCGTCGCTACTTACTGTCAAAGGCCATGGCGACGGCAGCCGGGCGGGAGGGAGCGTGTCGGGTCTCTCCGGGCCAGAGTCGTCAGGCAAGGACCGACATCCGGGACTCTCCTCCGCGAGCAGCACACCCGAAAGCGCTGAACAACAGCGACGCCTTCATGAACGCTGGGAAAGTGGAACACTCTAGCCTCCTTTTCTCAAACCTAAACTACGCCGAGTTAGTTAGTAGGTTAGGGCGTTGCGACCGCTTTGGGGCGCTAATAGCACAGCAAAAAAAAAAAAAAATGTTTAATCGTGTGTGTTGAAAGAATAGTTGTCATTACTACTCCCAACCGGCTCACAGTTAGGAGGGTGCGGGTTCGATTCCACCTCCGGCCCTCCCTGTGTGGAGTTTCATGTTATTCCCGCACCCGCGTGGGTTTCCTCACACTTCCCCAAAACATACATGGTAGGCTGAGTGAGCAATCCCGTAGGTGTGAGTGCAAGTGCGTATGACTTCGTTTTTATATGCCCTGCGATTGTCTGGCATCAGGTTCAAAATGTCCCCCACCTAGTGCCTGATGACTGCTGGGATAGGCTCCAGCACGCCCGCAATCCCCGTGGGGACAAGCGGTATAGATAATGGATGGATGGACTACTACCGATGAAAAGATTTTCTGTTTCAGAAGTACTTACCAGTCAAATAAGAAGCAAACGTCCTCTTTGTAACACTGATGACATTCCATATTTTCACCCAAAATGGCCACTTCCACTTTTTTGACTTAATTGACTTCAATTTGTGAAAAGTCCAAAGGAAGAACATCTTTTCCTTGTGGCCTTGGGTCGTTCAGGGTCGCACCGCAAGTGCACTTTCTGTTGGACACTTCGGAGTTGTGCAGTGCTGCATTACCGCAGAATCTAGACTGAGACACTTGAATCAAATCTGTTCCGAGACTGAGTAGCTCACTCACATAATCAATCGGGGGCAGAAAGGAGTTGTTACATGTTCATCTTTTGGCGTGTTGGCTTTTGTCCAGTGAAATGCAGGCAAATGACTGTGCTGCTGTTTTTTTAATGCACAAGGAAAAGCAGAACAAAGCAGGCTCATTTTCTTCCAGTAGCATGGTGAAAGCGCACTGACGTGTGGTGCTTCAAAAGTGACGGCAAATCGCCCAGAACAAGGTTCGGAAAGGCGCCGAGCGGGAAGGTCTGGCGCTCACGTCCAAGTTCACTGCCCTGCGCTTTCTTCCCTTTTGGCTGAAAAGACGGAGAAAAAGCATCAGAGGCCGTGCCGGCGACCAAGATCGCGTGTGGCCCATACCTTGAGGGCCAGCGCTGTCCAGGGTGGTCAGACGTTGGATGCGAGTGGACGTGGCGGCGTCTTTGCTCATGCGGCCTGGCGGGCGACGAAATAAATGCAGTCGAAAGGATTCTGAGTTGTACTTTTGCTGCAAAACAAGTTCTACAAACAAAAGGCACTCCCGCTGGACTCAATAGTTGATGAGATACGGTGGAAGCGAGGCTTCAGAAAGCTCTTTCCTTCTGCTCCATGTTACATTTGAATCATCTTGAAGAAGGATGGGGACAATTTGCTGGCTTTTGACGGCCTTACAACTTACCCACGATGCAAACATTCTTCTTGGTTCTCGCTCTGAGGGAGGTTTTGCCACGCCTGCAGCGTACTTTTGGGGAGGCGGGGCCCGACTGTTCGCCAGTGTCCACGTCCACCCGGCGATGTCGGCGAGACTTGCATACCTGCGCGTGCAAAGACAACAAGAGCAATTATTCCCCTGAGCAATCTTGCAAGACAGCCACAAAAGCAGCAGAAGGGGCGCCGTTGCTTAATTAGGACCGGGGCCAGGCCCATATGGGGTTTCCGAGATTTCCCTTTTGCTCAAGTTCCATACATTTGAATGGAAACATTTTCAAGTCAGTGACGACATCAGGGACTTTGAATATTTTAGGATTTGGCACGTATGACGCCACCAACCGCATTTGCGTGTCGATCATTGCAGAGGGTGCCGAGGGCGTTTGCGGTCGCTTTTGCGACAAATTCCAAAGATGACTAATTACGGTGACGTGGCAAAGGGATCACACGGTTGTCGACTTGGGACCGGATGATGATGTAACGAAGATGACAAACCTCAGCGGCTTGACCGTACGCTTTGGACTTGATGAATGACAGCAGCTGAGCTCTTCTGGAACTCTGAATACAAGCACCACACACACACATACAAGTCAAGACAAGCGGTCAACAGTAACAGAATTGGTCGCTTCTAAAAGCTCAGCCGTCAATGTTAAGTGCCAAAAAATCAGGTTGTATTGTACGTAAGAGGCATTTGGAGTCTTTGAGCACGTTTACAATGGGATTCATTTAACAAAAGAGTGAGAGGTGAAGCCCTATATCGCCAAGACCCACCAACGGCGAGACACACCTCCGCCTGCGACGACGTGGTCTCGCCACTGCCGCCGGCGCCCCTGTCCTCGGCGCTCTCCTCCTGACAAAGTACAGGCGAGGGTTAGGCCACTTGCGGTCCTCTGCAAAAGCGTGGTGGTAGGACAACCTGCCGCATCTCCTGCTGCCAGCTGTGGAAAGCAACGACATATCCTCGGAGCAGAGCCGACAGGTTTTTCCGGTGTAGGTCAACGCCCAGGCGTTCCAGCTGTGCTTGCGAGTAGACGGACAACTTGAGCTCGCCGTACACGCGGTGGACGTCGGACAGCTCCTGAGAGCAGCACAGCGGCGCCGTCACGGCAAAGGGCCCCGCCTGCAGTGGCTGCCCGCTGCAAAAGAGCGCCACTCACCTCCAGCGCGTCTCGGTCGATGAGCTCCTGAGGGCCGCACGCCCCGGCCACAAAGTTGCGGGGCTGCTGAGGACCGGTGGTCTCCTTGCTCCTCTTGAAGGTCAGCTGGCAGCAGAGCAAAGCACAACTTAGCTCCTTGCGGTGTCAAAATGGTTGTAATTGTACGTTAGGTTGTACGTTGCAATCCCACAAAAGACTCACCAATGTGGGCATGGCAGTGAAGTGGAAGGCTTTGTGGAAGAGCAGCTGATGCAGGACAAAGACGGCGTCCAGATGCTGAGCTCCTAACGCCTCCTTCTGGAAGGTCACCACGTCCTCCCAGTCCTTCAGCGCCAGGCGGATCTGCACACGCACACACAAAACGGTCAACAAAACAAAGCAAAACTAACAACCTTGGCAATTGAAATCACCTTGATGAGAGATGGGACCAAAAGGCAAAACTAGCGTCCGACCTTTTGCCGGCCTGTTGTTAGCGCAAGCAGCAGCAGCAGCAGCAGCAGCACACGAGCGGGCTCACGCGCTGCCCAATCCTCACCCTGATGGGCGGCGAGGTGCGCTGGCACTGGTAGAGGCTGTAGAGAAGGTAAAGTCCTCCCGTTCGGATCTGGAAGCTGAAGGGGGGCAGGAAGTAGATGGCGGCCGCGTTCAACGCCAGACGACTGAACGCTCGCTTCTCGCGACCTGCGGTGCCGCTGAAAGGTCACACACAACTGCGTCAAACACTCCGCAGGCCTTCCATTAAAGAAACGCAGTCGCCATTAGACGGCGCATCACGTCAATTCAAAATGTGTCTCTTCATGTCATCAGGGATGACGACTACCGATAGCAGGTTCAGGTATCGAGCCGATATGAGCCTTACTTGACGTAAATACAGCAATACATTGGTCAATCAAGCAATCTGACATTGATAAGTCCTCCTTGGCAGCAGTTGGCAGCTATTCTGCGGGAGTTTAACACTTCGCTGAATCCTCATCTGCGTCATCTGAGTCTTTGTTCAAGTTTTCAATTCATTGATCCACTCAAAAATTATAGGGTGTCAAAGCAGTACAGAAAATGGATTCGACCATTTATGTGACCAATTTACCAGATGAAAATGGATTCAACAAATGTTACGTTGGGTCAACTTCTTGCTAGTTGAAGTCTGGCTAGCTGCTGGCAGGCAGCAAACGAGATCACGTTTGAGTAGTATCATTATTTCAAATACATTGGTTTCCCCACTACGAAAACAAAACTGTAATATAAAAACAAAAAGAAACTATAACATTCATTAGCTCCTATGTGACAAGTTGACATTTCTTGTCCCGTAATGTTTGGCAATGGGCAAATAAATGTTTGAAACGAATCTTGCATCGTGTTGTATGGAACTCGATTTCAGAATTACAAATGTTCGCCTTTTCTTCCTGAAGACGATTACAACAAACTCGTTTTTATTTTATTTTGGTCATTGTTGCACCAAGAGAAAGTGCATGGAAATCACCCGGGCTGGACTATTGAAGTAGATTTTCAAGCTTTCGTTATTTGAACGCATTTCCAACCAAAGATAAAAAAGTCATTTTCAGCCATTCTCTCGAGGTCAGACGCAGGAATGAATACACGTTTGTGTGCGTTTAAGAGTGAACTTACAAAAATATGTGTCCAAACTTCATTTCTCTCCAGGTTTTGCAGAAAATCTCAAAGCGGACAGAGTCCGTTTGTTGGAACCGCGCAAGCAGCTCCTCGCAATCCGAGCGAACTTGTTGGTTCCACGCCGAATTCATCATCAAACTACAATTATTAAAACTCGCTAATGGCGACTATACATTTTAAAAAGAGTTGTCTTTTCATTTTCGTATTTAAAGACAGCGCGTTACTTTGCGATTTACAGTAACGTTGGCTAAACGACACATACGTGCGCCGGGGTCCCTTGTCTATGACGTCATTGTCAGGATGCACAGAAACCTTTTTTTTTTCAATGCTTTATTGAACAAATATGACAATTAACATTTTTCATACGTTTAAACCAAACCAGGGATGTCCAAACTTTTTGCAAGGAGGGCCAGATTTGATCAAGTGAAGGGGCCCAGGGGCCAATAGTTTGTTCGGAAATTTAACTACAAAGATTTCATGCAAATACACACTGTTATAAAACAAATTTCATTGTCCCAATTGTCTTTATTTTTTTTTAAATCAGGGGTCCCCAAACTCCGGTCCGCGGACCGATACCGGGCCGTGGGTCACTTGGTACCGCCAAGCCGCACAGAAAGAATTCTTTTTTTTTTTTTTTTTTTATCGATGATCAATTAATTCAGGTCAAGACGCTTGTCCCGGTCACGTGACATGTTTCCCGAGTCGAGCCCGCAAAGCTAGCAAAAATAAGTAAGAATTTATATTGAAAAATATTTTTTTAAATGGTGATTCTCTCCCAATAACATCCGTCGGTGCATCTGTGTCTCTTGACACAGGTTAATTCAGGTCAAGAAGCTCGTCCCCCCAGTCGAGCCCTCGAAGCTAGCAAAAATGAGCAAGAAACAGACATGTTTGGAAAGCTTCTGTTGGGTCTGCAGCTTTGTAGTCCATTTCCTTCAGACACAACACGACACGATGGTGGCATTTGGCATTCACTTCTTTATTGTTCCTCGCACACTTTCATTTGTTTTCACCTGCGTTTCTTGGCGCGCTTCATTATATTTACTTCCTACTTCCCGTTGCTGCAAACAAGGTAAAAGCCAACGTAAAGTGTCCGCAGTACATAAAAGAGAAAACGTCAAGTCATTGCAGTAAACACAAAGGCATAAGACAACAAATAACACAATACTTACTTACATAGGCCCACCGCTCTCCATGGAGCATAGGCCACCGACGACTCTTCTCCATTTAACACGGTTTTGGGCAGTCCTCGGGCGGGCTCGTGACTAGGACGAGCGTCTTGACCTGAATTAATTGATCGTTGATAAAAAAAAAAAAAATATATATATATATATATATATATATATATATATTGTTGGATTTTGTCCACAATTTAGGGAGTGCGTTATCTGCGCCTCACGGCAAAAGCCTTTGCCAATCACCTGTTATCCAATTTACTCACTGCGTGCTCGTTTGATTTCTTCAGATTTAGGAAAATGCAAAGACACTGAAGCAGAAATTAGACTTAGACAGATTGGTTGAGTTCAATCACAATTCTTGTTCAAAAAGCTCTGTTTTCAGGAAAGTACAATACAGCGCTGGGCCCTTCAAGAGCGGAAAGTCTCCATTCAGAAAAGGCAAAGTCCAAGGTTGTTAGATCAGTTTTATATTCAGTAGCACATTGTGGGCTGGGATTGATGGGCGATGAGTCTTCGGGGTGGGGCAAGTTCGAAGGAGAGTCTGCTTCCATGGGAGTGGTGCTGGTTATGGGCGACTCGGTGTGTTGGTGGGGGGCTGTTGGTGTGTGTGTGTGTGTGTGTGTGTGTTTGGAGGGGGCTGTTGTCTTCCATCCCGTCTCTCGGCCTTGGCGATCATCTTTGGCCGAGTTCTCGGGTGGCTCCTTCTGGCACCCACTGGTTTTATCTCCACGTGACCTTCCTGTGAACATTCTTCTCCAATCTTGGACATACACTGTCGTACCGCATTCAACCGTATCTTTTCTTTGTTAGACAAACTATTTCCCTCTGTGCAGAGCGTTCAGTAGTAATCAAAAACTGGCGTCTAGCATTAGTCAAAACATAAGATACAATCAAGTACTGAACGGTCAAGACGACTCTGGCCGTGTCCATGATTCAGAGAAAAAACATCAGGCATGCATTCCACAGTTCCTTAAGGGTCATTAAGCTATTTAGGCAATATATCAAAAGTCATTTGTTATTTCAAAGTCCTCAGAAATATATATATCAGATCATAAAGTTATAAAAACCTTTCTCATCACCACTTATCAAAAATGTCTAGTTATGTCTTCTTTATTGATTTGGTGTGTACGTATAATTATATGCTTCAAATGTTTCTTTTATTTATTTAGTATGTGAATATACTTGTCTGCTTATGTACTTTATTCAATGAGGTTTGAGCATATCTGTTTTTGTAACGAGGCAGGACTTTTTGTATTTCGACCTCATTCCTTCACTATATATATATATATATATACACGGCTGACTAGCTCAACCAGTAAGTCACATGACTTACAAACGGGAGACCCGGGTTCGATTCCCGGCAGGGGCACAATATGAGCAATGAGCGATTACCTTACCAACAGTCAGTGTGGGTCCTTAGGCAAGACCCTTAACGATACCGCCTACCTCAGAGATAATGAGTACAAGAAACGAAAGACATGCCGGCTCAGACGTCGCCCGGACAAACAAGGTCTGCGTCAGGTGCTGGGGAACCAGAGCACCCTGATGAAAAATGGGCTACTGGAACAAGACACAAATGGGCGAGTTGCGAGAATAAGGATCTGTTGGAATGCTACTACTCCAGCAACCCGAGCGAGAGGGGTAACATGCAGAGAATGCAGGAACAATGACAACTTCGATACCCACAGTCAACACTCTCGGCCAAGCAACTAGTAGCTCAATGTTCCAATATTCTATCACAGCTCGAGATTGATGAGATACATCACAAATGCCATAGCGAAGGTCAACCAGAGCACCAGGTCAGAGACGAGTTAAATCCATGTACAAGTCCAGGGGTTGGGTACGAAACCCAAATAAGCACAATCAAGCTGCAACTGACCTGAAGAACAAGATCACGGTGAGAATGAATGCTCGGGAACCTAGATGCACACTGCAGAGGCTAAGTGAAGTACCCTCAGTAAGTCTCCTATAAGATGTGAATGCAGCACTGACAACAATTCCTACGGCTACCATCACTGAAACTAATGAGCTGATATACACCTCAGCAGCAGTGATCCTAGAAATGCTTGGCTACAAGAAGAATGACCATATGCGACCACAACAGTGCCCACCATGGAAGAGAAGGGTGGAGGCCAAAATCAAGATAGCACGGAGAGAAGTGAGCCAAATAACAGAGGCCCAGAAAGGTGCAATGAAAAAGCAAGTTCCCAAGAAATACAGCCAGATGCCCATACCTGAAGCACTCGAAACTGCCAAACAAAGACTCCAAGCCTTGGCCAGCCGCCTAAAGAGGTACACAAGAGAGAATGAAGCCAGACGAATAAACAGATTGTTCACAACACAACCAGCGAAAGTGTACGCTCAGTGGCAGGGGAATAATAGCAGAGCAGACCCACCAAGGCTGGAAACTGAACAGTACTGGAAGGATATATGGGAGCGGGAGGCATCACATAAGAAGGATGCACAGTGGCTGGTGGCTCTGAGAAAGGACCACAGCAAGCTCCCTGAACAGAACCCAGTAACCATTTTTCAGGAATGAAAAACTGGACAGCACCAGGCCCTGACATGATCCACAGCTACTGGCTCAAGAAACTTACAACTCTCCATGAGCGCCTGGCAGCACAAATTAACCAGCTGCTAAGGGATGGGACTCACCCTGAATGGCTAACCCAAGGGCGTACGATCCTGATCCAGAAGGATCCTTCAAAGGGTACAGTCCCATCCAACTACCGGCCAATCACCTGCCTCTCCACAACATGGAAGCTGATGTCGGGCATAATATCAGATAAGATCAGCGGGCACATGGATCAATACGTGAGCACTGCTCAGAAAGGGATTGGTAAAAATACCAGAGGAGCAAAACATCAACTCCTGGTGGATAGAACAGTCACCCAAGACTGCAGAACCAGACGTACCAACCTGAGCACTGCCTGGATTGATTACAAGAAAGCATATGACTCAATCCCACATACTTGGATCACTGAATGCTTGAGGCTGTACAACATCAATGGGACTCTGAGAACCTTCATCGCCAACTCGATGAAACAGGGGAAAACCACACTTGAAGCCAATGGCAAGCCACGTGACCATCAAATGTGGTATATACCAAGGAGACGCTCTGTCCCCAATGCTGTTCTGTATAGGACTGAACCCCCTCAGCCAAATAATCAACAAGACGGGCTATGGATACCAACTCAGGAATGGGGCCACCATCAGCCACCTCCTCTACATGGATGACATAAAGCTGTACGCTAAGAACGAGCGGGACATTGACTCCCTGATCCACACTACCAGGATCTACAGCTCTGACATCGGAATGTCATTCGGACTTGAGAAATGTGGCCGCATGGTACCTAAAAGAGGAAAGGTAATCCACACAGAGGGGGTCTCACTCCCAGAAGGAACAATAGCAGACATTGAGGACAGCTACAAATACCTTGGAATTCCACAGGCAAATGGCAACCTTGACGAGGAAACAAGGAAAGCAGCCACAGCCAAATACCTCCATCGAGTAAGGCAAGTCCTAAGAAGTCAGCTCAACGGCAAGAACAAGTCCCTAGCCATTAACAGCTACGCCCTACCAGTAATCAGATACCCTGCAGGAATAATACGGTGGCCAAAGGAAGATATACAGACCACAGATATCAAGACACGGAAGCTCCTAACCATGCATGGAGGGTTCCATCCCAAGTCCAGCACCCTGAGACTGTACACTAGCCGTAAAGAAGGAGGCCGAGGACTAGCGAGCGTGAGAGCCACTATCCAAGATGAAACATCCAAGATCCATAAGTACATCAGGGATAAGGCCCCAACGGATCACGTGTTCAGTGAATGTCTCAGACAATGGGCATCAAAGGAAGATGAGGTGCTGGAGGGACCATCATGGGAGGACAAGCCCCTACATGGGATGTACCACCGAAACATAGCTGAAGTGGCTGATATCCAGAAATCCTACCAATGGCTAGAAAGAGCTGGTCTGAAGGACAGCACAGAGGCACTGATCCTGGCTGCACAAGAACAGGCCTTGAGCACCAGAGCAATAGAGGCCCAAATCTACCACACCAGACAAGACCCCAGGTGTAGATTGTGCAAAGAAGGTCCTGAGACAATCCAGCACATAACTGCAGGGTGTAAGATGCTGTCAGGTAAAGCATACATGGAGCGCCATAACCAAGTAGCTAGAATAGTGTACAGGAACATCTGTGCAGAGTATGGACTGGAAGTCCCAAGATATAAGTGGGAAACACCTCCAAAGGTGGTAGAGAATGACCAAGCCAAGATCCTCTGGGACTTCCAGATCCAGACAGACAGAATGGTAATGGCGAACCAACTGGACATTGTGGTGGTGGACAAAGAGCAGAGGAAAGCCGTTGTGGTTGACATAGCCATCCCAAATGATGGTAACATTAGGAAAAAGGAACATGAGAAACTTGAGAAATATCAAGGGCTCAGAGAAGAGCTGGAGAAGGCCTGGAGAGTGAAGACTTCAGTGGTACCTGTGGTCATTGGAGCACTAGGGGCAGTAACCCCCAAACTGGAGGAGTGGCTGAAACAGATCCCAGGAAAAACATCTGACATCTCAGTCCAGAAAAGTGCAGTACTAGGAACAGCAAAGATACTGCGTAGAACCCTCAAGCTCCCAGGCCTCTGGTAGAGGACCCGAGCTTGAAGGGAAAAAGAGACCACCCACGGGGGGTGAGGAAAAAGTTTTGTAGTTTATATATATAATTTAGGGAGCGCGTTATCTGCGCCTCACGGCAAAAGCCATTGCCAATCACCTGTTATCCAATTTACTCACTCAATTTGCTCGTTTGATTTCTTCAGATTTAGGAAAATGCTAAGACACTGAAGCACAAATTAGACTTACACAGGTTGGTTGAGTTCAATCACAATTCTTGTTCAAAAAGCTGTTTTCAGGAAAGTACAATACAGCGCTGGGCCCTTCAAGAGCGGAAAGTCTCCATTCAGAAAAGGCAACGTTCAAGGTTCTTTGGTTAGCTTATATCAGCTGCACATGCCAGTGTGGGCCGAGTTTGATGGGTGACGAGTCTTCGGGGTGGGGCAAGTTCGAAGGAGAGTCTGCTTCCATGGGAGTGGTGCTGGTTATGGGCGATTCGGTGTGTAGGTGGGGGCTGTTGGTGTGTGTGGGTGCTGTTGTCTTCCATCCCGTCTTTCGGCCTTGGCGATCATCTTTGGCCGAGTTCTCGGGTGGGGGCTGTTGTCTTCCCTCCCGTCTTTCGGCCTTGGCGATCATCTTTGGCCGAGTCTTTGGGTGGCTCCTTCTGGCACCTGCTGGTTTTATCTCCACGTGATCTTCCTGTGAACATTCTTCTCCAATCTTGGACATACACTGTCGTACCTCATTCTTTCAATTTTGTCATCTTGTACGAAATTATGTTAGCTTTTGGCTGTGACATCATTAATCTATTGCTGTTACCTGACTATGTAAAGATTGTGCTTTTGATACTTCATGTCTTTACTTACGTCATTATATTCTTAGTTTAATCATGTTTCCAACCGTATCTTTTCTTTGTTAGGCCAAAATATTTCCCTCTGTGCAGAGCGTTCAGTAGTAATCAAAAACTGGCGTCTAGCATTAGTCAAAACATAAGATACAATCAAGTACTGAACGGTCAAGACGACTCTGGCCGTGTCCATGATTTAGAGAAAAAACATCAGGCATGCATTACACAGTTCCTTAAGGGTCATTAAAGCTATTTAGGCAATATATCAAAAGTCATTTTATTTCAAAGTGCTCAGAAATATAGATCAGAACATAAAGTTATAAAAACCTTTCTCATTACCATCCATCCATCCATTTTCTGAACCGCTTAGTCCCCACGGGGGTCGCGGGCGTGCTGGAGCCTATCCCAAGCGTCAACGGGCAGTCGGCGGGGGACACCCTGAACCGGTTGCCAGCCAATCGCAGGACACACAGAGACAAACAACCATCCGCACTCGCACTCACACCTAGGGACAATTTGGAGTGCTCAATCGGCCTACCAAGCATGTTTTTGGGATGTGGGAGGAAACCGGAGTGCCCGGAGAAAACCCACGCAGGCCCGGGGAGAATATTCAAACTCCACACAGGGAGGGCCAGAGGTGGAATCGAACCCGCACCCTCCTAACTGTGAGGCGGACGTGCTACCCAGTGCGCCACCCACCAAGCCGCCATTCTCATTACCATTTATCAAAAATGTCTAGTTATGTCTTGATTTGGTGTGTAGGAATAATTATATGCTTAAAATGTTTCTTTTATTTATTTAATATGTTAATATACTTGTCTGCTTATGTACTTTATTCAATGAGGTTTGAGCATATCTGTTTTTGTAGCTAGGCAGGACTTTTTGTATTTCGACATCATTCCTTCAATATATATATATAACCCACGCGGGCCCGCAAACTCCACACAGGGAGGGCTGGAGGTGGAATCGAACCCGCACCCTCCTAACTGTGAGGCGGACGTGCTACCCAGTGCGCCACCAAGCCGCCATATATATATATATATATATATATATATATATATATATATATATATATATATATATATATATATATATATATATATATATATATATATATATATATATATATATATATATATATATATATATATATATATATATATATATATATATATATATATATATATGTATATATATATATATTTTTTTTTTTCTGTGCGGCTTGGCGGCCCTGTACCAAGTGACCCACGGCCCGGTATCGGTCCGCAGACCGGAGGTTGGGGACCCCTGTTTTAAAAAAAATAAAGACAATTGGGACAAGGAAATTTGTTTTATAACAGTGTGTACCAGGGGTTGGGGACCCCTGTGATAGTGTATCTTTAGGTTGAAATCCTTAAAGGCCTAGAGACATCCCTTTTTTTTTTTTTCAATTAGAACGGAATTTGATAGAATGTATAAAGAGAACACATTTGCCGCATTGGAAATTAAAAATGGACACCGATTACTAAGAATAAAGCTAAAATTAAATGCCAGTTTCGATCGGGTTCCGCACGCAGCCACACTGATGGCGCCATTACTGTGACGTCACAAGTTGTACATCCGGATCTCAACAAACCCAAACAACATGGCAGATGATAGCGACAGCTCCGTTTCTAGCGGCAATATTAGCATCATTTTAACCGATTTAGAAACCTCTTTTGACGCAGAATATGATGAATCTAGCAGTTCACCTGGGCTGAGCTGAGCACGTTTTCTGAATCGTGCCCCTCCCGTCACTCTGGTTAGGTTGGCATAGTAAAAAGTGCTCTTGGGGGCTTTAGAGTGCCGAGTTGATCTCGGCACATGAATAAATGACCACCTGCAACGTTTGGTTTAGGTTTTATAAGCATTTTTAATTTTATTGCTTAAATCACATTTTCTCGACGAGCTGAGCATGTTTTCTGATTTGTGCCCCTCCCGTCACTCTGGGTAGGTTGGCATAGTAAAAAGTTCAAAGGGGGCTTTAGAGTGCCGAGTTGACCACTGCGCATGAAGAAATGAACATCTGCAGCGTTTGGTTTAGGTTTTATGCGCAATTTTAATTTTATTGCTTAAATCGCATTTTTTCGACGAGCTGAGCAGGTTTTCTGAATTGTGCCCCTCCCGTGACGCTTCGACAGATCGAAATTACGTTTCTCACTATCACAGGGTGACAAGACAGAGTTCACAACACACATACAAGTAAACAACACAGGAAAAATAAAACAAGAAGTCAACATCAATGAACAATAAGAGTGATAGCACGCTAGCCGCTCCCGATGCACATCAGAGTCCGGAAAGATGACAGTCAACCAGGCCACTGTGAACACGAGCACACAGCAGGCACGCACTGTCCGGTTCGTGGATCCAATCAGGCGAACGCAACCCATCTTGTCGTCCCGCGAACGAACGTACGCCAGGAGAATGGAAGGCACGGCTGGGCGAGCTGGGTTGGCCGCAAGCCTGGCCCGACGTCTCGGCGCTGGCCCCTCTTCTCTTTTTGTTTACATTCACTAAAGCTAAACGCGTACAACTTGAGACGTCATGAGACGTCACTTCCGGCTGGCGGCTTGGTGCAGTCAAACTCGTCTGCGCGACAAATTTAAATTATATTTTTCAGAGCAACAGGTTCCTTTTCGTTGTTTTGATCGTCAATTTATATTTATAAGCCCATAAGCTAACTAAAACCGATTTATACATATACCGGTGTCTCTGGGCCTTTAAACAAGGCAACTGTCTCTTTACAAATTAGACAAACAAAATTGCCTTGATTTTCAGTTAAGAACTATTGTAATTCCCATTCTATTGAAATTCTATTTGAAAGCGTCGGCCCTCAATGTCAACTTTCCTCGTTTTCTTTGCAGTCGCCATGGCAGAAATGAGCGGAGAAGGGTGGTGCTGCCACCTTTTGGTAATAGGAGGAATTACAGTTTAAAGTTTCATGATATTTTCTTAATTCAGTTTGATAGTGCAGGTGGGCCATAAATAATACATTATAAGACCGTAGCTGCAGGCCGTATGAAATCTGAACGGGGGCCGGATTTGGCCCGTGGGCCGGACTTTGAACTTCTGATTTAAACAGTGTAAACTTTACACTGTCAAGAGATTTCCAAGAGAACATCAATTTGACATTATATTGCAAATCATCACAAAGTATAAAAATAAAATAAACATATCAATAAAATAAATACAAACAAGTGACTGACATTGGTTTCACGAGGAGGGGGGTAGATTAAAGTTAACTATTCACTTCAGTAGGGAAGGTTTTCAAAATATCATACAATTTTTGTGCTTTAACACCTTTCATAAATTTTAGAGATTTCACATACATTTTAAATTCAATCATGAAGACAATACATTTGGGGAACGATATCAGTACTCTATTCTATGGATAAAGAATTTTGCTTAGCATAGGATTATATTACAACAGAGTTCATCATTGTTGTTTTGTAAGATCATACCAAAACTTAAATCGTCTCTCAAGATAGAATCTGGAAACGATTAGATCTTTTGTTTGATCCATTTGTGAATATCAAACCCCAAGGTGTTTTTTTTTTTTTAATTCAAACATTTATTCAAACACAAACACATTACGTATAATAAGATCCTTTGCACATATCAACAACTACAGGCAGAAAAAAACAAAATAAAGCATACACGATACCAGGAAAAAAACACGCACACATTACAGGGCAACTCCATAAATTAAATTGTGGTGAATTCTCTTCGGTGGTCAGCTGGTCTTCCAAGCAAACAGTGAAAAAGTGGCTGGCTTGGGGAAGGAAAACTTCAGTCACACACGGCTGATTAGGGAAAGATTTTATTCAACTGATGTCAGAGAGAAGTGTCTTGCGCTCTAGCCAAAATGTCAAGTCCCTTTGTCTACTCTCGCCCTAAAACTTATACCCCCGCGCTTCCCTTGACTTGGGTGCGCGCACACGGGGCTGTTGGCTGACCTATGATCCCCCAGTCAGCCTCCCCAACTCTACACGGTGTATATATTGTCAGTTGCTAATGGAAACCAGATGTGTCTGGTGCCAATGAGTCTACGTTCCTGGACCAAGCCCCAAACAATCCCGCACAAACCTGACTCGAACATGATCCGGTCACACTTAGGCTTACTAATGAGATATACATTGTATGATACCAGAATAAAAATATACCACAATATCCAAAGAGTATACAGCCAGAGCGAACATCTTACAGCAAAAGCCTCTCAATAAATGAAGTCAGCTTTACAGCATTCTTGATGTTAATACATTTTAACGAAATGTTGTAGGATTTCAGATGATTCTTCCAATGAAGAATGTTTTTGTTTCAAAGAAGTGCCGTTTGTGGTATTGTTTGGCCAATAAAACAATATTGTTAATAAAAAAGTTAAATTTACCATTATGAAAAAAGCCATATTTAACATCACAGTTACTAAGAGTAACAAAGAGTAAGCCTATTGAACAAGCCTATTGTTGAAATTCGAGCCAAAACCATTGTACCGACTCTCACCAAAAGAAAAAAATGGTCTGAATCTTCAATTTCACATCCATTTTAACGTTTTACCGAAACGTTCGAGGCGCTCCAAAAAGCCAGCTATTGTGAATTATGTTTGTGTGTGATTTGAGCTTTACATTTGTGATAATTTTCGTGTTCGTTTTTTATCGCGCACGTAACAGCAGCGGTTGCCGCTTCTCCAGTCCGGTTGGAAGCAGTGTTGCGTGTGCAGGCTGATTGCGAAGCGGAATGCGGAAGTAAACAATCTCCGGCTGACGTGGAGGTTGAAACAATTAACAAGTTAAATCAGTGAACGTATGTCTCCGTGTGCCATGCAGCCAGTTCGGGGTGTCCCCTGCCTACTGCCCGATGACGGCTCCAGCACGCCCGCGAACCCCGCGGGACAAGCAATACAGATGATGGATGGATGGTTGGTTGTCAGTGCACTCCGCTAAGTGGGGGTATTGCGCGTTAACGTTGGTTGCTAAGCGCCGATCAAATCAAACAGCAAAAGAAGAAGAAGCTACGGCAGTCGCTACAGCGGTACGCGGAAGTACACAATCTTCAGCTGACGTGGTGACGAACGAAGAGAGTGGAATAAGTCAATTCATTGCGTTCGACGTTTCTCGACGTTCTGCGCAATTGAACCCGACAAAAAAGCGAATCGAGTCGCTCTTCTGCCCCCCAGCAAAATGGCGGACATCAGCCGACCATTCGCCGGCCTGGCGTCGGTCTCAGTCCCGGAGGACACCCCTGTGGAGGGCGACATCTCTGTGCCGGTGGACTCGACGCAGCCGAACGACGACGAGCTGTCGACGCTGGACGAGCCCGTGAAGGAGACCATCCTGAGGGACCTGCGCGCCGTGGCTAATAAGTTTGTGCACGTCCTGTACCCCAAGCAGAGTTCGGATCTGCTACGGGACTGGGACCTGTGGGGCCCGCTGCTGCTCTGCGTCACCCTGGCGCTACTCCTCCAGGGCGGCGCGGCGGCCCGGACCGGCGACCAGGGAGGGCCGCAGTTCGCTGAGGTAGGCCAGCCCGAAAGGCAGCGACTCAACTCAATTCTCACCAAAATAGAACTGGCTCCAAATTAGAACATGATTGCAGTCCAGCATATCATTTCAAATGGGCAAAAAAGATGAGGACGATTTACACTGTAGTAGAAGACGTAGGCATGTTCCAATTTAAAACAATTGCACGTATGGCCAAATACGCATTGCGATAATGTTCTTAACAAAAAGTTAGTTGTCTGGAAATTCGGCCAAATTGTTCTGCAAGTGAATTTCAGTAGGTCGTTAGCTCTGCGGGCACCAAGCTCCGAACGGGCACGGAGGCTTGACAGCGTGCGTTTGCTCTGCAGGTGTTTGTCATTGTGTGGTTGGGCTCCATCGTCATCACACTCAACTCCAAGCTTCTGGGCGGCACCATCTCCTTCTTCCAGAGTCTGTGCGTGCTGGGCTACTGCATTCTGCCGCTGACGGTGGCCATGGCGGTGTGCCGCCTGGTCCTGTTGGGCAGCGTGGGCGCTGTCAGCTTCGCCGTGCGCCTGGCTGCGGTGGTGGCGTCCTTCGGCTGGTCCGCCTTCGCCTCCGCTGCTTTCCTGGTCGGCAGCCAGCCACCCAACCGCAAGGGCCTGGCCGTCTACCCCGTTGTCCTCTTCTACTTTGTCATCGGCTGGATGATCCTCACCTTCTCGCCGGCGCAGTAGAAAAACTCGCCAGAGGAGAAAAAAGTGTGCGCGCGTCAGCATCGACCGCTCCTCGCTAAAAGCTTGTGGTTTCGTGCCTTCGACCGGCGGCCCCACATCAAAAAAGGGTCAGGGCGCGTCCAGACACACAAACATCCTCCCGGCCGACAATTTGGGCTTTTCAAAGAAGCCGACCTGCTCCCTGCAGACAGTGAGGCCGGGTCACCCCTGAGACCAGACATCCGGTTGGCCGGCAAATGAAAAGCTCCTGTTTAGTGATTTTTTTTTTTTTTTTTTTCCAGAGCTCCTCAGCCGACAAACGAAACCCAAGTGCATGTGTGACAGAAAGCGTGTCGGACACAGTGTAAATATGCGCAACTCAAGCGTTCAAAAATTTAAAGCAGTGTGCTTGTGGGTCCCGATGTGGAATTTGGAGCGCGTGCAGAGATGGCGACAGTGTCTATTTTTTTTTCTCCTACTGCCCTTGTTTACTAAAAAAAAAAGCACAATTTGGTTGTTGTAATTTGCTATTACAAACGTGATGGTAGGCTTTGTGTATTATTATTCATAATTTCACAATATCAACACAATTATTAAACATCAATCATATTTCATGTAACTGAATCAGTAATGGAAAAGAAAAACTGACATTGAAATTCATTTTGAAAACCAATCAATTGGACTGAGCTGGGCATTTGGATTATTACCTGTATGCTGAGGCTGCAGTAATACTGAAAGAAAAAAAAAAATCAGAAAATGAAATCGTTTTTGATGACACTTCCTGAGTGGTTCTAGGTTTATGGTGCCTTGAACTTTTCTAAACATTTTTATGATGAAATACCAAGTTGCATTCTTGCCTTCTTGCTTATGAGAAAGAAAGTTTCAGTCAGGCTGTCTGTTTTGGTTTGCTGATGAGTATTATTTATATTGTATAAGTAATATTTGTATTTCTCTTGTTGGATTTAATCCACAATTTGGGAAGCGCGCAAGCCGCGCCTCACGCAAGAGCCATAGCCAAACACCTGTTATCCAATTCACTCACTGTGTGCTTGTTTTATTTCTTCAGTTTTTAGGACAAGAATAAGACACCGAAACAAAAATTAGTCTTACACAGGTTGGTTGAGTTCAATCACAATTCTCGTTAAGAAGGCTCTGTTTTCGGGAAAAATACAATACAGAACGCTGGGATTTTCGTGCGACAATGCTCAAAAGCAGAAAGTCCAAATTCGGAAAAAGCAGCGTTCAAAGTTCCTTGGTCAGCTTATATTCAGTTGCACATGCCGGGGGGGGCGAGTTTGATGAGTGATGGTTCATTTCATCCTGTGGGGGCAATTTCGATAAGAGCTGATTCCATGGGAGTGGGTGCTGATGGTGGGGGCTGATTCCATGGAGGGTTGGTGCGGTGAGGGGCGATTCGGTGTGTGCGTGGGGGCGATTGAATTGGTGGGGGCTGTTGTTTTTCCATCCACCTCCTTCCAGTCTTTCGGCCATGGCGATCACCCATTGGCTGTTCATCTCCTGCCGCTCCCTCTGGCACCTCTGCTGGTTTTATCTCCAAGTATACTTCCTGTAAACATTTTTCCTCCATTCTCGCACAAGCGATCTTTTGCATACATCCACTCCACCATTCATCATCCTGCCAATCTGTCATTTTGTACGGAATTACGTGAACTTTTGGGTGTGACATAAACTGTAAGCGGGACGTGTACGTGTGATCATGCTGCATTTAGCAATTTCATTAATAATCCGTCCGTCCGTACTGCCTGTCCCTATGTGGGTCGCGGCCGTACTGGAGTTTATACTAGCTGTCATCGGGCAGGAGGGAGTACACCCTTAACTGGTTGCCAGACAATCACAGGGCAGACAGAGGGATGTTAAGGAACGTCATTTTGCCAGTAATAAGCTATGCCATTTCCTATACACCACACATGTCAATTCATTAATCAGAAACCTAAATTTGCTATGCTGGAAAACGAAATCAAATATTCTTAAAGTACTCTTCATGATATATTTCTGTAATAAGCGTGTTTGCCTCGTTGTCTGTTAACCCCTGAGAAATTCTGAATTTATGGGGCGCTAAAGCGGTCATTCATTATGTTTTCCGCCACTTTTCCCATCGAAGAAGTCGTAAAGCTGCTCCGCGATTGGCTGACAACCCATTCGTGACCAGAAGTGACGCATGTCATCCACTCGCTGGGAGAAAATGAAGACAAAATCCAACGCTACGTTGGTTTAAAGCACAAAGTCCGACAGCTAAAATTAAAACTGGACAACGACGGCGATGACGTTTGAGTGGCGCTAGCCGACGACAGCACCCGCCGAGGCCTCCTCCCTCCCTCCGTGGGGCGTAATCTGACAAATGTCGCCATCGCGCCTGGGTTTGTAGCCGCTTGACCGCCCGCCAGTCTCCCTGCCTGCCCGCCCGCCCTTCAGTCTCCCTGCCCGCCCGCCAGTCTCCCTCCCTGCCCGCCCGCCAGTCTCCCTGCCCGCCCGCCCGCCCGCCAGTCTCCCTGCCCGCCGCGCCCGCCAGTCTCCCTGCCCGCCAGTCTACCTGCCCGCCAGCCCGCCAGTCTCCCTGCCCGCCCGCTGCCTGTGATGTCTGTCCTCCCGCCTCTGCCACCGGAGCTGTGGGTATCGGTGCTGAGCTTCCTGGGCCCCACCGACATGCAGGCTGTGCGCTGCTCGTGCCGAGCCCTGCGCCTGCTGGCCGACCACCCTTACCTCTGGCGAGGCCAAACGGTGGTGTTATCCGACCTGCGCCGCTACACTTTCGGCTTCTGGGACACGCTACGCCGGCGCAAGCTGACCCGCGTGGCTGTGCGCCACCTGCGCCGCAAGGAGTGGCGGCGCCTGGTAAAGTTCCTGCCGTCGCTCAGCGCCGTCGCCTTCGTCAACGGCGGCCGCGTCTACAAGCAAAAGTACCTGGACCACCTGCTGCAGTTCTCTGACGTGCGAGAGCTGGCCGTGCGAGACGCCGCCTGGTCCGAGCCCATGCTGGGCCCCGCCCTCAGCGCGCACCTGAGCGCCCAGCTCACCCACCTGAGCGTGTGCAACGTTCGCCTGCGCTCCGCCGCCGACTTCGTCCACGCCTTGGCCGGCCTCAGCAACCTGCGCTACCTGCTCTTCCACCAGCAGGGGGAGGGCTGCGGGCTGGACCGGGTGCGCCCTGTGCCCCGGGACAACTTCCACCACATGATGACCGGCCTGCCCAAGCTCACGCACCTCTCGTGGGGCATGAGGGGCGAGCCCCAGGAGCCCCTGCCCGACGACTACCTGAGTCCACCGGACCCGTGGCGCCCGGGTAGGTGGAGCGACCGGACGGCCGTCGAATCGGGAAAGCGAAAAATGCAGGCAGTTGGCCTCATTCCATATTAGAAAAAAGAAATCTCGCTCCAAGCATCTGAAATGTGTAAAACCGGACTGAATTCAAGAGGACCTATTGTGTGTTGGCAGTTGTGTTAAGAGTGGTGAGGCGGGTGTGCCGCAAACTACGATTTCAACCGGAGCCAATGATTGCCAACTGCTTTAACCTTTAAGTGCTCTCTAACCGTTTGCGTCATTCGTACACAGGGAACTTTGGTCTCATTATTCACTACACATACGTAACTCTATACAAGGTCATGCTGTCTATATTCACTACACATAACTCTATACTATACCACCACGTGACCTGAAGGTCCTTGAAGGTCATGACCTTGAAGGTTATGCTATAAAGTCTATAGCATGGCCTTGTGTCCAGTGAAAGTTGTTGATATGGGTAGTTGTTGATGTACAAATCTTAATTTTTTTTACAAGCAATGTTTAGGACAGCTATAAATGCAAGTTGTGTAAGGAATGTTAAATTTGAGCCACATTCAACTAGTGGTACATTGTAACAAAAATAAGTTAGTTCATGTATTAGAATTTATCAGTAATACTCAATTTCTTTTTTTTTTTTTTACGAAGAATCATTGGTTGATTCTTTATTTAAAAGGTGCAATGCACTTGGATCAGCGTTATACGATGTAAATGCACCCGAGTTAGCTCAACTAAGCTGATTTAATTAAATCATCAGTCCCTCGGGCAGGTGGAAAAGCCAACCTAAAATGAGAAGCATTAAAATCAAAATCGACGCGTGACGATGTGATCTATTCCAACCTGCTGTTTACTCGCCCCCCACCCCCCTCCATTAAGTCGATCAGCCGCCTCGCAATCGCGCAACACGCGAGGATCGTCGTTGACGTCATACAATTGATTGAGGCAGAGTTTTAGTGTGTATTTCGCAGAGCAGTTGGAATGTTTGAACACGTGGAAAAGCTCACGGAGCGAGTCGGCCCTTGTAGGCCTCAACGCTCATTTGTTTTCGTAACGACGGTTGTGGATTGCACAAATGTTGATGAGTGGCGGTCGTGATTGAAAAGCGTCTGCGTGTCCGTCCGGTTCAGGCTTCCCGGGCGGGGGTCCAGCCCTGAGCAGTCTGGAACTGGTGGACTACCCCGAGACCATCTTGCCCTACAATGCGCTTAGGAGTCTGACCTCCCTTCGCTCGCTCACCGTGCATTACCGCTACATCCGTGATGGACTGGACTGTCGCCTGGCGTCCTGGCTGGCGCCCCTCAAGCACTTGGAGACCCTCAGCATAGTGGGTGAGTGGCACCTCAGATAATGGCAAATTAAAAAAAGATTCTGTCTTTGAAAAACGGCATAAGAGCAATCCATACATTGTCCTGAAACCGAATCACCAGCCACAAATTGTGACATGACTCACATTGCAGATAAACAGATCACCCCTAGTAAAAAGCCATCAACACTGATTGGCTAAAACTCAGCCAGAGTACCGCCACAGAAGCACAATAAAATATGTCGGATGAAAGAACATTGCCATGACTATATAACTGTTGGCAGGCGGGAACTCCCTGTCGCTGTACACCAACACCATCCCGGCCAGCGTCACACGGCTAACACTGCGTGTGGCCATCACTCTGAAGGATTTGGACTCCATTGCGCCCAAAGTTTTGGCCCTGGAGCACCTGGACATCGAGCAGAACCGCTCCAGCGGAAGCCTGTGCCGGCGCATCCCCATGTTGTTCCCTCAACTGCGGACGCTGCGCATACGGTGAGTGGATCTTGGCCGCATTGACGGCCAGCACATCACAGGGACGGGGGGGAAGGCAGGAAAACACCGTATGAACAAGCCGCGACAATCCACGCAGGACAAAACAAGAAAGGAAATCTCGACACAGCCTCATACACACAGCTTCGGGACATGATAAGAGATAATACACTGATACACGCTTAACAGGACAAGAAAACGTAGTAACGATAAAGTAAGAGATGGGACAAGGGAAGGCAATGGACGTGGACAGGACTGTAAAACAAGGCAGACGGGTGAAGTCAACAGGAGAACGTAAGACGGGACAGGATAAGCTGAGGCATAGCAGGACAAAACAGAAAAACAGAAGACAGAAGGTGTGACAACACTGGGCAGGGCTAGGTAAGGCACGACTAGTACCGTATTTTTCCGGATTACAAGTCACTCTGGAGTACAAGTTGCACCAGCCATAAAATGCATGATAAAGGAGGAAAAAAACAAGTCGCACTGGAGTACAAGTTGCATTTTTGGGGGAACTTTATCTTACAAAATACAACACCAAGAACAGACATGAGTAGGCAACAACAGGCTAAAATATGGTGTGCTAACGTTACATAAACACGAACAAGGAACTGAGAACGTGCCTGACGTAACATATTAACATTTATTCAAATAACTATAACATAAATAAGTTTATCAAACCATCCATGTCACTCTAAATCATTAAATCTATTGAAATCTCTGCCTCTGTGTCACTTATAAACAACACTGCTGCTGACTCTGGAAGTACATGTGGCTCTGACGTCAGACTCATCGTCAGTTGGGGTTCCAATTATTTCACAGGCCTATATAACTATATATAACCTATATATATCAAATAACTACAACATAAATAACAAATATATTGAACCATCCGTGTCACTCCAAATCATTAAATCCATTGAAATCTTCGTCCTCCGTGTCACTTATACAAAACGCCGCTGCTGACTCCAGAAATACATGCGGTGCTGACGTCAGACTCATCGTCACTTGCGATTCCAATTATTCCACAGGCCTATATAACTATATATAAACTACCGTATTGGCCAGAATATAAGACAACCCTGATTATAAGACGACCCCCTCTTTTTCAAGACTCAAGTTTGGAAAAAATACTTTTTGAACACCAATTTTAATTTATATACAGCAAATAATGACAGTACATCTGAAACAAATGATTATAACAATATATTCGAGAGAAAAAGCATGTTATTTTGCCTCATTCAAATCATGCAAAAACTGTCTATTTCATCTTAATATCTGAACATGTTAATATGTGAACTAAAGTGCAATTAAATGAATGGCTTCTGGTTTTTTTAAATGTAAATAAACCAATCTACTAAACCAGCTCAGTGGGCCTTGTGGTATGAGTGTCTGCCCTGAGACTGGGAGGTCGTGGGTTCGATCCCCGGCCAAGTCATACCGAAAGACTATAAACAAAATGGAACCCAATGCCTCCCTGCTTGACACTCAGCATTTAAGGGTTGGATTGGGGATGCTGTAAAGCTGCACCTTCTTGGGCCGCCCTGCATGTGGCAGTACCTGCACCTGCTGGGCAAACGACCCTCTGTAGGCGAGAGGGTGGCAAGGGGACGGCATGGTCGCTTGACACCTAAATCAATTTTTGTGCTGGTAAGACTTGCAGAAATAACTGCTATTCTACTCATCCGTCAGATCGACGGGAGATTCCATCATCATCATCAAACCAATCTACTATGACAAAACAACAAAATTGCAATAACTGCATTAACCATCAAAGTGAAGTCTAACTGTAATTCTTGAAACAAATGTGAATAAGGGAAAAACATTGCAATAAAATAATGCAAACTGGTTTAAACTTGAGAGTAGCTGAGATATGTCATGTCAGAACATTACTCCTCACAAACATCTTCTGCCTCGCTGTGCTCAGTTCACTGTCCATGTACGCGCACACCCTCCTGTCGAACTCTTGAAAGCGGCCGCTCTGAGGACCACGGAAAGCTTTGCTCTGATTGTGAGCATTATTTAGGCAATTTTTTGAGCTCTCTATCTCCGTACATTACACTGTGACACCATATTTCACAGCCGCTTTGCAATTGTTTGAAGACTCTGCCTCATTTATCACCATCATCTTGAAGTTTGCATCACAACTTCTCCTCAACTAACCTGGCCGATCTTCGACCCACTTTTCTCCCGATTGTCGCTACGTTTCTCCATTTTCTGTTATCTCTTCTCTTATTTTCTTCTCTTTTCTTTCTTACCGCTATTTTGTATTTTTCTTCTATGTGCTACAGCTATTTTTATTCTTCGTGACAGGGGTTTGCTTTGGCCTGGGGAGTTAAGTTCAGCATTCCCTTTAAAGATATCTGGCCCCATCTAGCGTTGTGAATGGGTATAATGTCTAGACCCCGAATGTTAGACGACCCCCATTTTTTCAGTCTTATTTTAATGCAAAAAACACAGTCTTATATTCGGGCCAATACGGTATATAGCACATAACTATAACAAATGTGTTTATCGAACCATCCTTGTCACTCCAAATCATTAAATCCATCGAAATCTTTGTCCTGTGTCAATCTGTGTCCTTTGTGTCATAAACAACTCCGCTGACTCCGGAAGTCAGTGGATGGATGCAGACTCATTGTCTGTTGCAGTTCCAATTATTCCACAGGCCTAGAGCGCCCTCATGCAGTTTAAAGTGAAAATAACATGTGACGTGATAAACTACTAGTAAGTAAGTAGAGTAATCCCTTGCTACTTCGCGGTTCACCTATCGCAGCCTCGCTCTATCGCAATTTTTTTTTTTTTAAACAAATATTGCGGCTAGATTCGGTGCATCGCAGATTTTTTTTTTTCTGCCACACACACATTCAGAGCGTAATAAGCAATGAAGCACACAAGCCAGGCAACAAGACAAGGCAGGCAAGTGCACCTTCACATCAGCGACTCCCCGATGGTCGCGGCTTTTCACTTGAAGCGCAGGGCTTTGTCTGCCCATAAGATATAATGGCCAATGGGAACTTGTTGATCTGTGTCCTTGCAGCTGATTGGCTTAGCAGTTCTAACTACACTTTATCTCAGTCTCCCGCACTTTATTTACTCCGTCTACCTCAACATATCAGCAGCACCGTACACGTAGGAAAAAAGCACTGCTGTCCAGGATTTGGGACAGCGGGCGGCAATTAGCACTAAGCGCAGGGCATGCCTCTGAGCAATGTGTGGATGCTCTTGCGCTGGGCTGCCGGGTTTCGTCAGCCGGTCAGCACCGCAAGAGCAAAGCGGAGTTGTGTTTAAATGTTCAAATGATTAAAAATACAATAAAGTGTTTAAAAAATAAAATTATAAAAGTCTTGTGCGAATGCACTCGTGGGGGGCCGCGTCAGTCTTATATTTTAGTGTAAAAATATAGTTTCTCTACATTGTAGATTTTCACCTATTGCGGGTGGTCTTGGAACCAATTATCTGCGATAAACGAGGGATTACTGTAATGTGTTCATGATCAAGTAATAATGTGTTAATAATTTCACATACAAGCCGCTCCTGATTATAAGTCGCACCCCCGGCCAAACTATGGGGGGAAAAAATGTGACTTATAGTCCGGAACATACGGTACTATGCAAGAGAAGATCATACAAGACAAGACAGGTCTGGAGACAGAAGCTTAGGATAGGATAAATTGAGGCAACACAAAACAAGTATATCCACAAGACAGGCTACGAAATGATAGAATCATACAAGGTAGGACTGCTCAATGTGGTTCTAGTACAGGAATAATGCTGCCTTTTGCAGGTTCTTTCGCCGCGAGCCCGAGAAGGACCTCCTCAGCCTGCAACGTCTTCGGCACCTGGAGCGTCTGGAGCTCTTGGTGGAGCGCTCCTTCATTCTGAGGGACTACCTGAACGGGCACCCGTGGCCGAGCCCCTGCGTCCAGGAGCTCATCGACCAGCTGGTGCAGCTGTCAGCCAACCGGATCACAGTGGTGACCGCCATGCGCCGCCGTAACCCGCTCAGAGAGTGTAACTGTGTCTGGGAGGGAGACTGATGGAAGCCTGGAACTTGGACAACCTTGTGAAGCGCTTACAAGAACTATGTGGTTGAGTGTTAATGACCTGAACCTGAGCTCGCCCAAAGACAAACAGACCTTGAGCCACGATGGATACAGGAAGTACAAGACTAAACCTGACTGAACAGGATGAGACAAAGCAAGACTGGACTGGACAGGACAATACAAGAAAACGACAAAAGGGCAGCACAAGATGAATAATAAGACAGGCTTGCTAGACCACACAGCGTTATTGTTAGCCAAAGCAAGACAGGACAGCACAACGAAGGATGTGTGAAGACAAAAATGGATTGGACAGCGCAAGACAAGACACTAAGATGAAATAGGGATGGACAAAGCCTGACAGGATAAGGCAAGGCAAGGTGTAGGACTGGGCAATGCCAGACCAGTCAAGAAAAGACTTGCCCCCAAACAAGACAGGAAAGGAACAATTAAGATGAAATGGGAATGGACTACACCATATTCGGGCTTAGACAAGATAGGACTGGACAAAACAAGATGGGTCAAGAAAGGACAAGGAAGGCCCGGCAAGACCAAGACAAGGTAAGACCAAACAGGACCACATGACTGACTGTGTGTTAGACAAGACCGACGAAGCGGACATGAGCTCGACACGGGGCTCAAAGGAAGTCACCAAGGTGTGATTAACAAGTGGACATTTTTAGATAAATCATCGAAAAACGATTAATCAGGATAAATGTTGACTGCCTTTTTTCTTTTGTGAATACACTGTTCTTATGAGGGACCGTTTTAATTAAACTAAGTTTGACGCAACAACATTACATCTTCAAAGGATTTTGGCTAGCTGAAACAGGCTTTTGAATGGAATTTGTACATTGTGTTGTCACAAAGCAAAGACATGAAATTATTTGAAATTTTTTTTCGTCTGCACGAGGTGATTATTCTGAAGGACAAAATTCATACAGAATGTTAACGCTTGATAAATTCTGGAAAATTTAGTCAAGTCACCATCAGATTTTTTAATTTTGCGCCAGCGTATGTCAATCAATGAATTTAAAAGCAACGCCTCGCTGAAAATCCATTGTCCATCATTTGTCAGACATATCTGTCTTCCTACCTAAAATCAAAACTAATCCTCCCAAGCCCCCTCTCCCAATCCCGCCTGCTCCTAGCCAATAAGTATTGACCTGGTCAACAAATCAAGTTGCCGCAATGCGCAGAGTCAGGAACATCGAGCAAACCACATATACCACGTGGCACAAACTGAAGAAAAGACCTCTGAAAGAAAAGAACGGACTGCACCCCTCCGTTCATCAATGGTGGCGTCAGACGCCGTCATCCGGTACGGGCTCTCCTGGGCCTGGTGGGTGATGCACCGTTACGGTCAAGGAAAGTGTGACAAGCGTCTGATTTACTTTCAGATTTTAATCTTGGGACAAAAAGAGGAGCCAACTCAAGACGGATGAAGAGCCTTTCTCAGAATTCCAGCAGGTGCGCGTGAGGTCCATCGGTCTGGATGTGCAGAACCTGTCTATTCCCGTACGTTCCGTGCTGCACGCTCAGGCCAGGCGCCGTCACCTCCTGGCTGCACAGAGCCTCCAAGCAGGAGTAGAGCCGCAGTCCGTCCTCCTTGGGTATGTTGTCGTGGTACTGCACTGTCCTGCCTTTGGCTTTGCCGCCCAGCGTGGCCTGAGGGACCAGCAGGAGGCTACCCGGGAGCTCTGCCAGCGAAACCATCTTCCCTGATGGCGACTCGCAGACGCGCACGTTGAGCAGCGTGGAAACTACATCAGCAAGAAGACATTGCGTGGGAAAATTAATGTCTCAGATCCCAATGCGGACTCCCCAGTTTAATTTAAATTGGGATTGCTGTCTGCTGACAGAGTTGATGTGTGGTGGATTTTGGTACAGTTGCACAACGGGGCCGAGAGACCGGAACTCTCTGGAGGGCCAGCGAGTTCACGTGACCGTACTTGTCGCTCGACTTGTACGGCCAATCAGGCTCAAAGCGGGAGCTGGCCAAGACGTCACGTATTTTTGAGTGTCGAATGAAATGGCGGCAGATGGCGTTTGATGCGCATCCTTTCCGAAGAATTGCGTTGTACTTTTAGTAAGGTGAGCAGAGGGCGAACGCAAGGCGCGGAGGTGGCGGCCCATCGCAAGGTTCGGAGGCGACTCACCCATCTTGGGAAGGATGTCTTCTGTTGCGCCTTTCAAAAAACAAACGTAGACCACCATGCCTCTTTCAATCTGCAAGGACACAGACATCACAGTGCCGTCTGACACCAGAGTGCGTGACATGGCTCATTTCCGAGTCCGCTCCGGGTTAACTGCCTTGCGTCAGGTTCACCCTTGCGCATTGAAGGCTACGTACGGTCCTCTTGGGTTTGCATTGCTCAACTTAAAAGAGAGCCATGTTGCAGCCGTCCAAATGGCGGCCAGCAAATACATTTGGATGCATGTGGTTGATAACCCAGAGCCTGATAGCTCACAGCAACATATTGTTTATAAAAAGACAAATAGCAAGTGTTTGGCTGTGCAAATGCCTGTATTTCACACTCCGGTCTCGACCGCTCGAGACACAGGTCCTTGACACAGCCCCTCTCCAGGCTGTTTTAGACGAATGACCAGGATCCTTAGGCTCCTGGCATCCTTGCCACCCATCGTTTGAGTCGCGTGTGTTGGAGCAGAGAAACATCCAAAACAGATAGCAGAGGGGCTCTCGAGGACCTGGGCGTTTCTGATTTAGAACTATAAATATATTCACCGTTCCGTCAGCTGCTTTCACTTTTCCATTTGATGAAACAAAACGAGGCCACTTTAGCAATGATTTCGTGTGCGTGGACTGCGCATGTTGTACTGACCTGAACCCATTGAGCCGGTTGTTGCTCGTCCTGCGGCTTCACCTGCAGCCTCGCTTGCAAACATTGCTGTAGAATCGTGCGGACCACCGGGGTCGCACAACCGCTCCTGCCAGCCATTCCACTTAGCTCAACAAAGTGTATGGATGTAGTTTGGAAAAGCAGGAAATGACAAAGTTGAAGCACACTTCCGGGTTATGTCACACCGGTGTTACATGTCAAGTTGCTCCCATGTTATCTTGCTCCCTGTCTCGAGTTACGACTGTTATGGTAAAGCGATTTTGTGTTTCGCGACTGGAGATTCGTCACAAGCGACTTGGAACTTGCCTGACTGCAAAACTGTTCAAATTCTCAATAAAAACGCTGAACGAAACGTCTCGTTTGCATTTCCGACTGGCTGCAACACATAGCAAACACTAAAATGTATATATAAAATCATAAACGGGAGTAGAACCCATGACGCAAAGAAGTGAAGTACAGCGTACTGAGCAGCCCCTTAACCGCTGTGCTATCGTGGTACACAGTAAACACAATAGATAATTTTTAATATAGCCAAAACTAAATTACCCGGCGAAGGTACGCGTTGATCTGATGCTTTGTGTATACCCGCCCATGTTAACTGGCTCATCGGAACCAACTTGACATAGTCGCGTTCTAAAACTTCACGCGAACCTCGCAGCAGGGCATCATGCATTTATGACATGATTAACTTTCTAGACACATAAGCAATGGGTCCAAGTAGTACTAAAGCAGCGGTGTTATATTGATCGGCTTTGCGTATTAATAGGAATGTGGAGAGAACAAAATATCACAAATGGTTGTCTGTCATGCGACGCGTGGAGGGTGAACGTAAGTTGACCGCTGAAATGGTGGTAGACATGCACAGCCCCCCAGCCAAGGATTAATTATTGTTCTGTTATCTTTGATATCGGAGCACTCTTTACACAATGTTGACATTCAAAAGTCCTTATGGGGCATCTGAATACACGCACGCCCAATGTTCATGTTTGTTTGCACCACCATGATGTCAATGCATGGATTTTGAAATAGTAGTCTCACCGTTGAGATGTGATGAATAATTAGAGACAAACAACTGTAAAGTCAATAAAGGTGAATTTTACTTTTGTATATCCCACCGCTCACCCTCCGCGCGTCGCATAACAGACAACAATTTGTGAAATTCTGTTCTCTCCACACATACGCAAACCCGATCAATATAACTCCGCTGCTTTAGTACTTGAACCACTTCCTTATGTCTAGAAAGTTGACCATGTCATAAATGCATGCCCTACTGCAAGGTTGGCGTGAAGCTTTGGAACGCGACCATGTCAAGTTGGTTCCGATGAGCCAGTTAACATGGACGGGTATACACAAGGCATCAGATCAACGCGTACCCTCTCCGGGTAATTTAGTTTTGGCTATATTAAAAATTATGTATTGTGTTCACTGTGTATCACTACAGCACAGCGTTTGAGGCGGTGCTTAGTACGCTGCACTTGATATATTTGCGTCACGGGTTCAAATCCCGTTTATGAGATATATATATATATATATATATATATATATATATATATATATATATATATATATATATATATATATATATATATATATATATATATATATATATATATATATATATATATATTGTGTTTGCTATGTGTTGCAGCCAGTCGGGAATGCAAACGAGACGTTTCGTTCAGCGTTTTTATCAAGACGGGGTGCAAGATAACATGGGAGCAACTTGACATGTAACACCGGCTGTTCTAAGAAGCTCAAAGTTGCGCATTTCAATCGCTGTCAATAATTTTGCCACATGAAAAATCAATACATTACTAAAACACCCATTTAGATGATTCTTCAATCGTGATAATTCCTAAACAAACCACGTGTTGTCGTTTTGTTGAAAATGTTCTGAAATCTGTATTTTGCGCAACATTGACGCCCTTCAAGTGATCAACTTGAGCACCTCAAACATGGCGCAGTTCACTTACAGCAGACTTTTGTCTTTCATGAGCACACACGCCAACAAATCGTTGGTTGTACGAGCTGCACCACCAAAAAAAGCCGCTTTCGCCTGCTATTTACACTTTATACGCTGGCACGTAAGTATTTTGAGACTTTCTCCAGACGCTATTTATTTTGTGCTAAGATGGCTGGGCAACGTCAAGTCCTCTACGTTTCGTCAGCGATAGCACAGGAAGTGTCACGATGGAATTCAAGTTAACATCCGATGTTAATCCCTCGTTTATTGCGGATAATTGGTTCCAAGACCACCCGCGATAGGTGAAAATATCCACAAAATACTTTTATGAACCTTTATTGTATTTTACTCTATTTTTACACAAGACATTTATACACTTTATTGTTTTTTAAACACTTTTTGTATTTTTAAACACTTGTAAATGTTCTAAAGTCAAACTGACTTTCAGAAACATTCTTATGTATTTAAATAAGAAAATAAATATGAGTAAATATATTGTTACAATATCCACACAAGACTTTTGTGAACCTTTTTTGAAGTGTAAACGTGTCTGGCTCCTCTCTGCTCGTGTGCGGGCCCGACTGACGCGGCCCAGCGCGAGCGCATCCGCCCAAGACTTTTATAATTTTATTTTCTACACTGTATTGTGCTTTTAAATACGTTATTGTATTTTTAGCACTTTTCAAAATATTTTGAAGTGTCACGGGTCCTCTCTGCTCTTGCACGCTGGCCGATTGATGCGCCCCCACAGCCCAGCGCATCCGCACAAGACTCATTTTATTCATAAATACTTTATTGTATTTTTAAACATTTAAACAGTTTAAAGTAAATGTAAATGTGTCACGGCTCCGCTTTGCTCTTGCGGTGCTGACCGGCTGACGCACCCCGGCAGCCCAGCACGAGGGCATCGACACATTGCTCAGAGGCATGTCCTGCGCTTAGTGCTCATTGACGGCCGCTGTCCCAAATCTTGGACGGCAGTGCGTTTTTCCTACGTGCGCGGTTATGCTCACTGCCGTTGTCCTAACTGTTTCTGCACGGCGGTGCATTTTTCCTTCGTGCGCGGCTGTGTCACGTCTCCGCTCTAGTCCTGCTGGCCTATGGCATCACACACCCCCTGTGCTAGACCTCTGAGGCGCGCATTGCCAATACGGAACTGCTAATCGTCAGTCCTCACAGTTTTGTGTTTTGACACACACGCCTGCCACCTGATTCTCGTTTGCCTGACCCGCTGTGTTACGAGATGCCTGAACGACGTGAGCTCGCTGACCGACTCGTCATTTTGCAATGTAAACGGGCAACGGCACCGCTTAAATGTGGAATACAAAAAATGTGTAAGATTTAGATATTTATCTGGTCCTTCCTGGAACAAATTAAACCGGTATCTAACAGCGCCGGAGTCATTGGCGAGAAGTGAGTCACCCGAGGAGGTTCTATGCTTCTTCTGTTGCCGTCGTAGAGGTCGGCAGATGCTGAGGCCTTGGCGGAGCGTCGAAAGCGGCAGATGGCTCGGAGCCTCCCCGAGCGGAAGGCCATCACCGGAGTCCGCCAGGTGCTGCTGGTGGCTTCCGGGAAAGGCGGCGTGGGAAAGTCCACTACTGCGGGTACAGCGCATCACATCTCCGCCGTGCCAGCTTTTGTACAACCGCTCTCTCCTTCTTCCGCAGTCAACCTGGCGCTGGCATTGATGGCCAACCAGCCGGTGAGGACGCTCTACTGTCTGATGGCATCGACCTGCTTTGACTGATGGCACTCAACCAACTGGGCGAGACACACGGGGTCGGGGGTGGGGTGGCGGGCTTAGGGTTTGCGTTTTGTGTGAAAACACATTCTTCCTCACGAGCGAAGTACCCGTCACACGGGTGGCCAAGAGTCACGGACACACCTGCCACATTTTGCACTTTGTAGCCTGTAGATCTCCATCAAATGTCTCCTTCCAGTCCAAGTCGGTGGGTCTGCTGGACGCCGACGTCTATGGGCCGTCTGTTCCCAAGATGATGAACCTGAAGGGAAACCCGCAGCTCACTGACAGTAAGGCCAAACCGTAGAGAGAAGGGGTGTGCGCACTTGTGCTGCACAGACGCACACACACGCACACAAACACACACACGGCAGGAAAGAGAGAGAATTTCATTTCAAATTTTCAAAATATTTTTGCACAAATGTTCTCAAAGAGATTTTGTTTTGGTTTCTTCAGACAATCGCATGCTCCCGCTGACCAACTACGGTGTTCCTTGGTGAGTCTATGAGGGAATCCAAATGCGTCCGTCTGGCTCGCCTTCAATGTGCACCTTTGGTGGCCGCTTGAAGCCCTTACCAGTCGACGGCCTTGGCTTGGTTCAGAGGTCCCAAGCAAGACTGATTAGGTGGACGCGTTGACCTTGGCTTTCCACAGAAGGGGGGAGGGGGGCAAAGGTCCACGTGTCAGCTTTGGCAGCAACGTTGGCGACAGCGTTGGCGGCAGCGTTGGCGGCAGTGTTGGCAGCAGTGTTGGGCTTCATGTGCTATTCTGTCCCTCCTCCTGTCAGCATGTCGATGGGATTCCTGGTGGACGAGGATGCCCCCATCGTATGGAGGGGCCTCATGGTCATGTCTGCTCTAGACAAGCTGCTCAGACAGGTTCCCGCATCCTGCCTGCGTGTGCACCAAGATTTGTCTTCAGGATATGCACACCTGTGTGTGTGTGTGTGTGTGTGTGTGTGTGTGTGTGTGTGTGTGTGTGTGTGTGTGTGTGTGTGTGTGTGTGTGTGTGTGTGTGTGTGTGTGTGCGCGTGTCTGTGTGTGCGTGCGCGCGCGTGTGTTTGTGCGTGCGTGCGTTTGTGCGTGCGTGCGTGCATGTGAGTGTCTGTAGGTGGAGTGGGGCTCTCTGGACTATCTGGTGATTGACATGCCTCCTGGGACAGGTGACGTACAGCTGACCATCACGCAGAGCATCCCCATAGCAGGTTAGCACCTCCGCAATGATAATTATTAAAAGGCCAAAATACAACACACCAAAATTATTCTTCCAACCTTCTTCCAGCATTAATGTGGCTGGCACCCAAAACAAGGTTGCATAAGTGTGCACACCCTTGTCTCTGCACCTGCCTTTGCAATTCAACAATCACATTCAAATGCCTTGGCGCACACAAGTGCCTCTGATGATCTAACTACGAATAAAGTTGTGAACTTCGAGTGGGCTTCCACTGACATCGTGAGGATTGGGGCACCAAAGCATGTCCAAGGCGCCCAAAATCCCTGAGAAAAAAAGTTGCTTTTAAGCGCGTGTGACTTTTTCAGGCGTACTGGGTTGGGCGGCGAATCACAAAGCAAATGTGAAAAAAATCTCTTCCTATCCCTTGAGAGGGAGGAGATACTTCCTCATGTGCTTGATCTTGGAGGAGAGCTCCACCCAAGCATGCTGCGGGTATCATCATCATCGTCACCTCGCGTGCGGGCTATCCGGAAGCCGCAAACCAGCTCGCAACAACAGCCCAACTTTATTCGGGGCCTGTTTTGACCAGTGGCGCCAAATTGCAATGGGGTGTGTGGACTTTTGATATGAGGCACTCCGGTGAGCCACACGTTGTGTGCATGCATGCATGCGTGCAGGCGCAGTGATTGTGTCGACGCCGCAGGACGTGGCCTTGCTGGATGCCCGCAGAGGAGCCCAGATGTTTCGTAAAGTCAACGTGCCGGTAAAAGTCAGTCGCCTGAAAAGCCATTTTGTGCACCATTGTGGCTTAACATGCCTGTGTGTGCCTGCCTGCCTGCAGGTTCTGGGCCTGGTACAGAACATGAGCACATTCGAGTGCCCTAGGTGCCACCAGCGGACGGCCATCTTTGGCTCGGACGGCGCCCGGCAGCTGGCCGACTCGCTGGGAGTCACTTTATTAGGTACAGCGTTCTCTGGCCATCGCGCCTTCTGTCCGTATCAAATGCCTTTTGTCTTTGCGTGTCTCTACGAAGTCATGGTTCTGCTTTTGTGTTGTCTTGTCACCACGCTTTTAACGATGGATTCACCTCTCGGTTCTTTGGTCAATCATCGAGTCAATCAGCCCTATTGCCAAAACGCACGTCCATTCAAGTTGAGAGTGCAGAAACCGTGCAAACGTGTGTTGATTATGAGTCTCTTGCTGGTTTGTTATGTTAGACAACCTGCAAGCGTGTCCATGTTTCTCTTGCAAATATCACATTTGGAAAAAAAGACATTCTCAGTGCGCAGGACGGGAAAGTGCCAGTTCAATGAGCTCTGGACGATGACCAAAAATCATAATTGATTAATTTGATGAATGGTCGAGCCTCAATTTCACGCAGGAAAGCAATAGGGGCGGTCGGTCAAGGCGCCGGTGTGTCGCAAGCAGCCGATACCCCGTTGGGCTTGTCCTTCCATGTCCTGATTGAGTGTCTGCTCTCAGGTGACATTCCTCTACATGTCCACATCAGACAGACGGCCGACAGAGGGGAGCCTGTCGTTGTGTCCTCGCCTGGCAGCCCTGAGGTGCTTCCCCTCCTCCTTCTCTTCATTCTCCTCCTCCTCTGCGGGAAGCCTCTCGATTCTTTCCTGTCCATCTTTGTGTTTGCATTCGCTCCAGGCGCTGTCCTACTTGAAGCTGGCGAGCGCTGTCCTTCAGAGGCTGGAGGAGCTCGCCGCTTGACGACAGACAACCATCCCACTACTTTGGTCACATCTCCACAGGTCCAAATATTGCTACGGCCTTTCACCTGTGACAATGCTGAGCCATTGCGAGCGTTTTTGTTGTTGCTGGCCACTGCTAAAAGCAATTGCCAAAGCCTTTTTTGAGGGTTTTTGATTCAAAACGGCGACGTGAATGTATAGTCTTTGTGTTGTGTCGTACTTAAATAAAAATAAAAAAAGCCCATATCTTGTTAACCCTTTTCCTTGTGGCGTGCGCACACACTGTGGATGACGGGCGGCTTTCAAATGGCCCAATTGCTCTATCCGCACGCTTGCTCCAAAACAATTTAAAAGAAGTTCCCTTCTTCCAAACCACCTGAGAAGATTGACATAAAGGTAAAAGTAAAGACCCAATGATTGTCACACCCACATTTGGGTGTGGTGAAATTTGTCCTCTGCATTTAACCCATCCCCTAGGGGAGCAGTGAGAACCGGTATCGCGCTCGGGAATCCTTTGGTGAGCTAACCTCCGAATTCCAACCGTTGTTGCTGAGTGCCAAGCAGGGAGGCAATGGGTCCGATTTGTATAGTCTTTGGTATGACCCAGCCGGGGTTTGATCCCACAACCTTCTAGTCTCAGGGCGGACACTCTACCACTAGCGTATTGGTATTACAAACAAACTAAAACATCACTCCTTACTGGTCTGCTTTTGTTGAGTCTAATTGTTTTTTTGGAGTGCTGCCTGAAACATTGGTTCACATGCTCTAGTAAATTAACATGTTTTGTTGAGATGTTTTATTATTGATCATATTGACTCTGACTTCACTCTAGGTTGGCAAAAAAGCACTGTTTGGTTCATACAAAATTTCTATACACAAAATATTTAATTTTTGAAATGTAAACCAGACAGTACATTCCATATGAAATAAAATGTGGCTTTTTTTCACGCTTTTGTTAATTTTTCTAATCTTCCCTTTTTTTCATTTTTCTGTATCAATTACGGTATGTTTAATTATTCAATAATGACAAAAATAGCTGTTATGGTTAACTCACTGTTCACACTGAGGCTATAATCAGAATGAAACAAAATACAATGAATGAATGAATGAACACATGCATAGTTTTACTTTGCCCGGTATGTTGCGCAGATAATTGGGGTGTCTGCCACCGTTTGGAAAACAGTCAAAGTCTGCTTTATTGTCAATTTCTTCACGTCAAGACATACAAAGAGATCGAAATTGCGTTTCCTACTATCCCACGGTGGAGACAAGACATTACACCCAATTGGTCCACAGACAAACAAAACATTCAAGTAAACAATATAAAAAGTAAAAATAAGAAGGCACATACAATGAATAAATGAGGACAACTTGGTTGAAATGGTGTAATTGTGCATACAGCAGACAGTCAGTATAATAGCGCAAAAGGCCAGGGTGTTATGCAGCCGAGGGTGGAGAGAGTTCAGGATCCTAACAGCATGGTGTATGAAGCTGTTGGTGAGTCTGGTGGTGCGGGAGCACAGGCTTCTGTACCTCTTCCCAGAGGGCAGTAGATCAAACAAATTGTGAGCGGGCTGATTCACATCACTCACAATTGTGGGCGCTTTGCGGGTGAGGTGGGAGGTGTAAATGTCCTTCAGGGAGGGGAGTGAAGCACCAATAATCCTTCCAGCTGTGTTCACTATGCGCTGCAGGGCTTTCCTGTTGTATTCAGTGCAGCCTCCACCCTGCACAGCTGGTGAGGATGCTCTCAATGGTGCCTCGGTAGAATGTGGTCATGATGGCTGGTGGAGCACTTGCTTGCCTGAGTTTCCGCAGGAAGTACAGGTGACGCAGAGCTTTCTTGAGCCAGTGAGGCAGTGTTGATGGTCCAGGAGAGGTCTTCACTGATGTGCACCCCCAGGAATTTGGTGCTGCTCACTCTCTCCACCACAGCACCATCGATGGTCAGTGGCAGGTGTTGGGTGTGACCCTTCCGGAAGTCAACAACAATCTCCTTGGTCTTGCTGACGTTCAGCAGGAGGTTGATGTCTCTGCACCACGTGATCAGAAGGTCGACCTCCAACCTGTATTGAGTCTCGTCGCCCTTGGTGATGAGACCCACCAGAATCGTGTCATCAGCAAATTTCACTATGCGGTTGTTGCTGTAGGTTGCAGTGCAGTCATGCGTCCGCAGGGTGAAGAGCAGCGGACTGAGCACGCAGCCTTAGGGGGCCCCCGTGCTCAGTGTGATGCTGCTTGAGATATTGTCGCCAACACGTACTACTTGAGGCCTCTGACAGAGGAAGTCCAGTAGCCAGTTGCAGAGGTAGGTACTGAGTCCCAGTTTGTCGAGTTTGCAGATGAGTTGTTGTGGTACAATGGTGTTGAATGCAGAACTGAAGTCTACAAACAGCAATCTCACATACGAGTCTCTTTTTTCCAGGTGGGTGAGGGCTGAGTGGAGGGCAGAGCAAATTGCATCCTCTGTGGACCGTTTGGCTTGGTATGCAAACTGGAAGGGGAGGTGGGGGGGAGAACAGATCTGATGTGTGTCATGACAAGCCGCTCAAAGCACTTCATGATGATATGATGATGGGTGTTTTCTTCGGCACAGGTATGATGGTGGCAGCCTTGAAACATGATGAGACAATGGCTTGCTTCAGGGAAGTGTTAAAGATGTCTGTGAAGACACCCTTAAGCTCCTCAGCGCAGTCCTTCAGCGCTCGACCTGGGATGTTGTCTGGGCCTTCTGCCTGACGGGTGTTGATAGCAGCAAGTGTCCTCGTCACGCTATGGGCAGAGAGGCACAGGGGCTGCTCGTGTGGAGGGACAGGGGTCTTCTGTGGGCAAGTGCTGTTTTGAGCATCAAAGCGAGCAAAAAATCGTTTCAGATAGTTGAGCAGAGGGATGTTGCTCTCACAGCTCTGTGGCGCGGGCTTCTAGTCCGTGATGGCCTGAATACACTGCCAGAGGCTTCGTGCGTTCCTGCTGTCTTTGAAGTGGGTGGTTATATTGCAAGTGAATTCCTTTTTCACCTCCTTGATGCTACGGGACAGGTTGGCCCTCGCTGTTCTCATGCCAGCTTCATCCCCAGCTCTGTAGGTTTTGTCTCTCGCCCTCAGCAGCCCGAGGACATCCCCTGTCACCCATGGCTTCCAGTTAGCCCGAGTGATTATGTATTTTGTGTGTGGGTCACATCAACAATGCACTTCGTGATGTAAGAGGTTACATTGGCTGCATACTCCTCTATGACTGTCTGATTGTTGTAAGTGGCTGCCTGCTTAAACATTTCCCAGTCTGTTGTGTTAAAGCAGTCTCAAAGAGCATCAGAGGCTCCCTCAGGCCACACTCTTACCCGCTTGCGTACCGGCCGGGATGCTTTCACTCTTTGTCTGTTTGCGGGCATTAGCATATCAGTGATATGGTCAGAAAGTCCAATGTGGGGGAGGGGTGGTGGCTTTGTAAGCTCTTTTATGTGTAGTGTAGACCAGGTCCAGGATGCTGTCTCCTCTTGTTGGAAAATCAACTTGCTGGTGTAGCTTAGGAAAAACAGTCTTTAGGTCTGCATGGTTAAAATCCCCAGCGAAGATGGTGAAACCGTCACGGTGTGCCGTCTGTTGTTCACTGACAGCCTGGTACAGTTCACTAAGAGCCGTGTTCCTGTCGCTGTTAATGTTGGAAGGCCGGATGTATACTGCGACTAGCAGAATCGCAGTAATTTCCCTTGGCAGTAAAGGGAAATGTGCTTTTGGGAGTTTGCAAACATATTTTTTAAGGTTGTGTTAAACTTATAATCATATTAATATCTAGTATTAGAGTGCACGTGTGGATTGGTGGGGGGCGAAGAATGTGCAGGCAAACTGCATGAACTTGTTTTCTTGGAAGTGTTGTGTATAGGCCCAGACAGGGAGTACCGGTACGAGAGAACACCTCAAGGTCGGGAATGAGAACAACAGCACGTCTATGTGTCTTGGACTTCGCGGGAAATTCCAACCACCTGACCTCCGCGATAGCACCGACACGGGGAGGAGATGGCCATCCACCAATCATCTCACAATATTTTGCATGCTTTAATATTCATATTGTGTTTCTTTAAAACTGGGCAACCCGGAAGAATGTGTCGTCTTTTGGCGGTCACAAAAACGCACGAGTTTTAGTGTGAGGGACCCGGGACCCAGGCCTGTATTAGTGCGCTTTGTCAGGAATAAATAATTGGTAAATTTGGTCTAATTGATCTACTGGTCTTCTCTTTGACAGAACGAACTCGCAAAATTGTTAGGTGCGCCAGTGTGTGGATTAGGACATAGCAATTTATGTGTTAAGTGTTGATCGCAATTTGGAGTCAGATCAATAACTAGAATCCGTAACCTAACAGCAGGTAAAAAGGACGATGATTTATGATCATAAACTCCGCCAGTGGCGAGCAGTGTTTGAATACTACTACAGTGTCCCGACACCAATCGTCACGGATATAAACACAGATTCCTCCTTCTCGTGATTTTCCACCCTTTACAATGGCCAAGTCTGCTCGATTGCATGCTAGCTGCCCCAGTTGTACCGTAGAGTGTACAGTGTTCCACATCAATGTTTGGTCCGGGCCTAGGACGTCCGCCACAACGGCGGCACTGCCGCAACCTACCTCAACCCAATTCATCCACGTGTTGGAATTAAATCGTACAATAATTACTTTGAGGTCGCCTGGATTCTCCACACACAACCTCAGAATTTGCGTTTGCGTTACAAAACGATTTACAAACGAACGCGCAACTAAAGTGACCTAAGGTCCGACTGAATCGCCACGTAGAATTCCCAAGTAGTATTCATAATTAAAGGGAAATGTGCTTTCGGCAGTTTGCAAACATATTTTTAAGGTTGTGTTAAACTTATAATCATATTAATATAATATCTAGTATTGGAGTGCTCGTGTGGATTGGTGGGTGGCGAAGAATGTCCAGGCAAACTGCATGAACTTGTTTTCTTTGAAGTGTTGTGGAATAGACCCAGACAGGGAGTACCGGACGAGAACAACAGCACGTCTATGTGGTCGGGCTTCGCGGGAAAATCCAACCGCCTGACCTCAGCGATAACACCGACACGGGGAGGAGATGGCCATCGACCAATCATCTCACAATATTTTGCATGCTTTAATATTCATATTGTGTTTCTTCAAAACTGGGCAACCCGGAAGAATGTGTCGTCTTTTGGTGGTCACAAAAACGCACGAGTTTTGTGTGAGGGACCCGGGACGCAGGCCTGTATTAGTGTGCTTTGTCAGGAATAAACAATTGGTAAATTTGGTCTGATTGATCTACTGGTCTTCTCTTTGACAGAACGAACTCGCAAAATTGTTAGGTGCGCCAGTGTGTGGATTAGGACAGAGCAATTTATGTGTTAAGTGTTGATCGCAATTTGGAGTCAGATCAATAACTAAAATCCGTAACCTAACATAATTTAAAAAAATCATAATCATCTTCGGCCGTTTTCGCGAAGCGGAAACCTTGTTCGTTTGGGTTTCCGGGCTTCCGGTCGGCGTGACACAGTCATCTGCGTGCACTATCTCTGGTGGATTCGTGTGTTGTTCGAGTCGTCATTCTTGCGTCGTCCTGCGAGTGGAAACGAGTCTAAACTCCTCGAAGTAAGTTCTTCATTGTGCGAATGTTTGTTTTGACGGAAGAAATGATGAACAACTGCCAACCTGGGCACGACTGTGTGTTTGCGCGTGTTTATTAGTACCCTAGCTTAGCTTACTTAGCTTTACATTTAACCACCCCCACTTACTATCTTATGCTTTACAATGAACGATTTACAATTTTTTCCAAATTGTTTTATGTTTTTCTAATTTAAAAAAAATACATATGCATTCTGCAACTTTCTTTGTATTTGCAGCTAAAGAAAATGTGCGTTCTCAATTTCTAATCTTTTCGTATTTATTATATTTTCAGCTAATATTGTAGACTATTTTTTATTTAACCACTGAGTGTTTTTTCAATGAATTTTCTAATAATTTTCCACGTTATTGCTCCCGCTCGTACTTTTGATGCATACAATTTCCACAATTTGTTTTTGGGGGAACATTTTATGCCAGGACAACTTGGTGGTATATAAATTACTTAATAGTTAAGTACTGGTTCTGGTATTCACGGTGGTATTCAACGTCTCTATTTTCGTCAGATCTAAAAACTAAAGACTTTTGTGTTTTTCTTCCAAGTTAACAAATTACAATTTATGTACAGACAATGGATATATATATATGTTTGTATGTATAAAAGTCAGTGTAGTTTTCATCCATTTTTTAAATCGATCCAAAATTTGTTGTCTTTTTTTGCATTATTCGTGTATCTTTTGTTGACTGTTTGTTTCAGGTTTTGGCCATTGTTCTCCCTTTGTGGGCCATAATCTCTTTTGAATCCGGCAACAAGCAAGCTACCAGTTAGCTGTGAAGTGGGCCTACGCTTTGACGCGGTGCTTCTCCGGAGCCGCAAGGCGAGCATGGAGGCCTGGTGGCCAAAGAAGTTTGCGTGCGTTTCTGACGAACCCATCTACCTCCTGGACATGGCGCTGCACCCAGCCGGTGCCGCCTCGGCCGCATCGTGTTCTGACCTGGCGCTGCGGCTTTACGACCAGGCCACGCTGCGACTGGTGGGCGAGTGTCGCGGGCACATCGGCCGTGTGTGCGGGCTGACCTTTGCTCATGCGGGGCACGACCTCCTCTACTCGGCATCCGAGGACGGGACGGTCCGGGCCTGGGACGTCCGCCGCCCCGGCGGTGCCGCAGCCCAGGTCTTCCGTGGCGACCGGACCCACAGCTTCTGTAGCTTTGACCTTAGCTGTGGCGACGTGCTGCTCTGCGCCGGCACTTCGGTCAGTATACCCCGTCGTCTTGGACCGGGCCGTCTCGTGGCGTGAGAGCACAAAGGAGACGACTCGTGGGGCATAGGTTCAGGACATAGGACAGATTAAGAGTGCAGGTAAAGGCAAAAAAAATAAGAACAAGGGGGACTGGTCACCACGCACTCAATATTAGGGCACAAGCATGCAAAGGACAGACCTGTTGCCACTCAGCATTACGTTGGACTTGCACGTGATGGAATGGTCGTGAGTTCATGCCAGGGCACTTACAGAGATGAAAGGTGGACTGGTCACCAGCCCAAAGGTGGACAACCAGTCAGATGATGCTGGGAAAGCAACTGAAAGAAAGTTTGCATTTCATTTGTCATGAGTTGCCGCTCTGGGACTGCCCCTCACACTTGTCCTTGTCAAACGACAAAAGAAAGCAAGACGCTTCACTGAAAAATGAACGGCCTGTGGGTTTTCATTTCTCGCTTTTTTTTGCCTAAGCACAAGCGAGTGATGCCAGAACCACAGGACCCACTTTGAGTTTGCGCTCCATTTGAGTTGGTCACCTCTGAATTTAAACTGGCTCGCTGCCTGTTGCCAACAGCATTTTCGTTTTGGCGGTTTGAGTCTTGTTTTTCCAGCAGGAAAACAACAAAGCCAAGCGCTCTGTTGTTTTTGAACTCGTATGAACCACCAGACGGCAAGACGGGTCCATTGAGCCGCCGCGCCCTGCCAGAAACCACTTCCAAGGCATCCGTCTTCATGGACTGTAATCTTTGCAAAGATTTTATTCTGAATTGGGCCTTCTCATCACCTTGGTCCCGCAGAGCATGCAACCGTAGTTACTGCGGCTGGTCTTCCTGACAGTGGCCATCAAATCAAAGATTCCTCGCGCATGACTCCAATTACTCAAGGACTGGTCTCATCACATGAGTTTGTCTTGGGGCCATCCACCCCAAAAGGGGGAATGTGTAGAAGAAAGTTTTGGTTGGCAAAGCATGTCAGAGCTTTGTGTGTCTCCGGTTGATTTTTCTCCTTGTCTTTTGCGTGGCTCAGGTGGTGGACGAAGACAGCCTGTTGATGTTCTGGGACAGCAGGAAGCCCAACACAGCCCCGCTGGGCGTGTACTCTGAGTCGCACAGCGATGACATCACGCAGGTGCGCTTCCATCCGCACGACAAGGACCGGCTGGCGTCGGGCTCCTCCGATGGCCTGGTGAACGTGTTCGACCTGCGACGCGGCTCAGAGGAGGAAGCGCTGCTCTGCACATGCAAGGACGACTCGGCGGCGGTGTCCGTGTGCTGGGCGGAGGCCGACGGCAGCCACCTGCTGTGCCTCAGCCCCGACGAGGGACTGCGCCTGTGGGACCTGCGCCAGCTGGACACTGACCGACCCCTTGCTGTCTATAATTGCCCGGACGTGCGCCGCCTGGAACTGGTGCCGGGCGGGCGGCGCCTGGACTACCTGGTGGGTGGGGCTTGGCTGGAAGGAGCAGGCAAGTTGCTGGTGGTGGGCGGGGACAAGGGCGGCGACGTCTGCCTGATGGAGTGCGACGGCGACGGGCTGCATCTTCTTGCGAGCCTCCACGGGGGACACGCTGCCACTGTCAGGTGCTTCGCGTGGGACGAGGCCAGGGGGATGCTAATCACCGGTGGGGAGGACGCCCGGCTGTTGCTATGGAAACCGGGGGGAGGAGAGGACAACGAGAATTCTTCTGCCTTTAAACTCAAATGGAGTCCGCACGTAATAGTGGAAATCCAAAAATAGGCCACTGTAATAACAAAATACATGTACTTATCTTTAAATTGTATTTTAACCTGGGATTACTTGCATCAAAATCCAAAAAACAACATTTTTTAACTCAGGAGAAAACGTTCTACAAGGCGACACATACCTGACGTGATTTAGCTACAAAGTGAATATCGGGCTGTGGTGAACTCCTCATGCTACTTCCATTGCATCTGACTGACTTAATGTTTTTTCTTTTTGAAAACCGTTGACAAAGTGAACCAATAAGTCTCAACAAAATAAAGTATTTGATCTTGAACTGATTGTGGAATTTTTCAAATGCATTAACACTGCATTTCAAGATTTTTCACCACCCCTGGCTTTCAGCTCATCAGTACGTTACTTATGTAAGCGGGGCATTGGGTGGCGACCGGTCTGGGGTGTATCCCGCCTTTTGCCCAGTCAGGATTTACCGGGTCAAGACCCCCGTGTGAACGCCCACGACCGTGGCAAACCTGCCAAGTCAAGCCCACGTCCAGCGATAGTGACTTCCAAAGCATTTAAAAAAAAAAAAATTCAAATGTGGTGAGTGGCGTCACCATGTTGATAGCTTTAATCTGGCGGTTAATGCTCGTAGCGCTGAAGAATGAGAATGGCGGCAGCAGGGGCAGGGCCGCTGTGGACAGGTTTGTCCTCATTCCGAGTCAACTAACGTCGAGCTCCTTCTCTCCCAGCCTGCGTCAGAGCCTTTTTTTCTTTCCTTGTTTGCTGCGGGCTCCTCCTCTGCCGGACCCGCAACGTCACAACCTAGCCCCGCTCCACCCTATGACTGACGCATTCGTCTTCCAATCGCAATGGCGGTTGTCGCCCCGGGTGACCAATGGGCGTGACGGGAGATACCGAGCACGTTCGTGTGCTTTGCGTAGTGTGTGCGGTGGTGTTGACAATAGGTGCCGAAAAGCAGCAACACAGATTCCGACTCGAGAGGAGAAGGACCTTCGCAGCCGGACGCGAGCGTCAGCATCATCATAATCATCATCAGCAGCAGGACGCAAAGCGGAAGGACTGGGAATGTAAAAGCCATCTTTGGCTTTCTCCATGGCAGTTTGAGGGTTGTTCGCTCGGCAGGAGACCCGCCGCAGGCCGACAATCTGCCTCATTCCTCCTCCAACTCCTCCTCCTACTCCGCTGCCGCTTGGGAAAGGCTGGCCGCACCGAGCTGGAGGTAGCCCCGCAATTTAGCCGCTCTCCCGCCCCCCCCACCCCCACCCCAGCCCGCTAGATTCCCAAACATAGGATAAATCCTCGCCATCGTCTCCGTAGCGAAGCGCAGACGATCAAGGTAAAGTACTCCCCCACCCCCACACCATCTCCTTCTCCTCCGCCCCCAAGTGGAGCTAACAGCGCCTTGTCGGGACTCGGGACGGCGCGTCCAGCCTGGGCTTCAGTGCCCCCCTCCCCTCCGTCAGTGTGTCAGCTATCGCTAGCAGCATTAGCTCCGCCTCGGTTTTTACGTCTGGGATGATGGGTGACCGTCCGAACCCGCCCAGGTAAAGTGTTTCGGCTCAGCAGAACCTTACTGACTTGATTTGTGTTTCATGTGTTCGTTCGTGTCCTGATGATGTTGTCTTATGCTTGGTCGGGAACGACGACGTGCTAGCGCGATAACAGCTAGCTAGCTAGCTAGCTAGCCAACCAACTCGTTAGCCGCTCCGCTCGGCTCCCCTCATCTTAGCTTCGCCTAGCTGCGAGACAGCAGCAGCATTTCCATATTTGGGGTAACTCTTCGTAATCAAAGTTGCCTGACGCCCCGCAGATGTCTCGCGTGCGCGTGGAAATCGAGCGGCCGGCAAACTGCGGCCAACGGCAACCAGGTCAATCAAGTAGCCAAACGGGAGGTTACCGTGTCAAGTGGCTAAGTGCTAGCTGTCAAGTTTGGAAGGCTGGAGCTCGGTAGGCCAGAAAGGAGCTGGAAAGAGAGCCTCAAAGAGCCCGGCTGCAGTCAGTTTGCTTAACCTTGTGGAAAGCTCCGCTACAACAATTCCCGATTTTGTCGCGAAAACGTGTACACGATCCGTCAACAGTTATCACGCTCAGGCAGGCCCTTGGTTTCAGTTGCGATGGGACGTCACTGACTCATGTTGTTAAAGACAAATGCACGCAAGTTTGCCACTTGGTCTGGAATGCAGCACGAGTAAGAAGAGTTAAAAGTAATCAGGTTGAAGATTGCTGGCAGGGGAAATTACCACTATATCTCCAAACACTTAGGCCTGGTGTACATGTAGAGAAGATTCTAATATTGGAAATAAATGATTTTTTGTTTGGACACTTGGACCAACAGCAGCAAATGTCAGGCATGCGTGCAACCATTTTGCGTGCCAGCAATGTATCCACAATCATTAAAATTATGTCCATCACCAGCCACCCCAAAGCACGTATTGGGTGGCACGAGTCTATCTGGTGTCATCTCGCCAAAGCCAAGAAGAACGCCTTATCCCGGCCGTGCGCCTGCCAATGCTGCCTGACGACTTTATCAGAAAAACCTGTGAAAATGCTCCGATTCCTGGCTTTTGTCTTAATGCAAAGCAAAGTCACTTGGTGTCAAGGTTTGGGGTGTGACTGTATTTTGCTTGAATCGGGCTTTCATGATAGGTGGCACGTTCACCCCACAGTTAAGAAGGTGTGGGTTCGATTCCACCTCCAGCCCTCCCTGTGTCGAGTTTGCATGTTCTCCCCCTCCTCGCGTGGGTTTTCTCCGGGCACTCTGGTTTCCTCGCACATCCCAAAAACTGCTTGGTAGTCCGATTGAGCACCCCCAATTGCCCCTAGGTGTGGGTCCGCGTGCGGATGGTTATTAGTCTCTGTGTGTGCCTGGCAACCAGTTCAGGGTGGCCCCCGCCTACTGCCCGATGACTGCTGGGACAGCCTGCGACCCCCGTGGGGACACGCGGTATGGATGGATGGATGGAATGGGCGGGGTTTCACAATCTTCACGCCGCCATTGGAAAGCCCATGGGCACCAAAGGAAAGGGCGTACAATCTCGAGGAACTCGTTTCACGTTTTGTTCTTGAGCGCAGACGGGAGCCGAGTAGCGTCTTGCAACGGTGAGCTCGCCTCACTTAGTCTGAGCGAGATCCGGCCAGGTTCAAGTGATCCCAAAGCTGACCTATTTGCAGGCAGCCACGACGATGTGTTGTGTCAGATGAATGTGTTTCCGTTTGTTGCCCGTCACATTCCACCCCAAAAAGCCAACAACCAATGGCGGCTCATTTTTAAGAAATACCTCCTTCCCTCTGCCCAAGCTGAACTTGTGGCAGTGTTTGATTCTTCTGGCCTTGACTTGACGCCTGTTTTCCATGCAAATGTTCAATCTGTTTGAGAATTGATAGCCAACTGCGCTGACAAAGGATGTCCTCGAGTGATTTTTGCTCAAAGATGGACTCTGTTGCAACGACTCTGCTGTTTGTGGTGGTTGTTTCTGGGGGGCGGCTCTCTGCAGCAGACACAGTGGTGATGTGTGCCCCCCCAGGCCGATGTTTGCTTGGCATGACGTTCCTCTTTGAGGAAACTGGCCTCTGTATGGCCAAAGCATAGTTGGATGCTTGTAAAAATAGCAGGCTCCACCCACTCTGCGCTCTGAACATGAAACCGTGACTGCATGTTGGAAAGCGCTCGCTGGCTGGACGGCTCCTAGTTTTCGTTGATGATGGTGTCTTGGCCTGCATCGACCTCCGCCTATCTCGGGCCGCGGCTACGCCGCTCGCTTGGATGGCGAACACAATTGACCGGTCCGACTTGGACAAAAGCAAACGATTCCATAAGAAACTTTTGTCTTTGAAGTATGCGGCCAATAATCACCGCAGCAATATTTTTTCAATGTAGTGCAGCCCTAACGTGGTACTCCGTGTCAGCTTCTCTTCTCCCACTGTTTCGCCCTCGATAAAATAGGGCATCCATAAAAATTGGTTCTCGGGCCAGGCCTGCCTGCATTGCAGTCACATGGCGTGGTGGCCCACCTCTGCTCAAAGGAAGCATATCCTGTGGGAAAACGTGTGTGTGTGCGCGCGCATGTTGACTTTTGTATGGTTGGCTGAGGAACAGCCCCGTAATGAGTTGAACATTGCAAGACCACTTGCCTGCTTGGCATTTTTAGGGCCCGACATGGGAGAACAACAATCTGCTTGACACTCTGGGAAAACAAAGCAAAACAAAAGTGCTAATAATTGTCGGCCGAAGTAGGACATTTGCAAACGACCGCTTTGCCTTGGAAAGCAAAGACTGGCAAAAAAATGCCATGTTGGTGCCTTTTCTGCACTCTGCTTGATGTTATTCCTCCATCAAGAGAAGGAAAGCACAAAATAAATGACAAATGAAGTTAAAGAAAGAATGGACACATTTCTGAAAAGGTAGTTGAGTTTTTTTTTGTCCCATTCATTGACACTATTGACGCAGGAATCTGTCATTCAAATAATCATGAGTTGCAGCTTTAATAAGGCTCGCACGCGTCTGTGCGTGCGCGTGTGAGTGTGTGGCTTCCTGTTGGAGCAGGCCTTCCTCTTGCTTCCTCTCCCTCGCTCTCTTTTCTGTCTGTCCTTCTCTCTCGCCCTCTCTTCCCTTCTTTGTGTCTCTCTGGTCTTTCTGTGTCCGGGCCTCTGCCCCCCCTTCTTTTCCTGCTGTAAGCCCCCCCCCTTTCAGGCTGCTTATGTAAGAGCCAAAGTCTCTCGCATCGTCCTTCCCCTCCTCCTTCCTCTGCTTCTCCTTGATTTTGCCGTCGTGCGCTTCTCACGGTGACCGTGGTTGTTTTTGTCAGGGAGACAGCGAGGGACGGATGGTAGTGCACGGGGAGGGCGCCGCCCCTCTGCCGCACAGGTGAGGCCAGGAAGAGCGTTTGTTTGATCGGGATGATGAGTTTGCGTGCACGAGTTTATTGGAGCTTGTCGATTGGCTTCTGGTGTTTTGCTATGGGCGGCAAATATCATCAAAATGGCTGCCGCCGCACAGCATTGATGTTCGTTGGTACATGTCTCATTTACCACACGGTCAAGGCGTGATGAGTCAGCACCTTTTTAGGATCGATAATGGTGTTGTCTTTTTTCAGAGCGGCAGTTCTGGTAGGAAAGGCCTGTTGTTGCCGCGGCGACGCACAGCGTGTGCCGATTAGCGGCGCATCAGACGGCCGCTATGTTTGGCTCTTTGATTGGGAAGACGTCAGCGAGGTGCCCTTCTTAGCCTTGTGAGCTAATCCCAGATTTTTGGTGACGTCACACACTCAGGCGCCGTCCTCCTGGGCTCCACGCCGCCGCCTGGTTTCATCTCAACACGTGTATGCAGTGATTGACCCGTTGCTAAATGTGAAGCGCTTTGATATAGCTGCGGCGTTTGTAAAATGCGCGATAGAAATTCAGTTGGATTGGATCCCTAACACTTTTTCCTTGCGTGATTTGTATGAACAATTTCAAAGGATCAAATTGGGTATCGGCTTTATTCCGAGTTCTGAGCTCATGTGGTCATTTACAATCAGGAACTATAAATTTAAATTTGAAGGAAAATTGCTGTTGGATATATTGGTATTTATTTAAAATGATCTGTCACTTTTTTAGCAGGGGTTCAAAACACTCATGGTATGGGCACTATCGGTGATTACTAAAGGTTCAAGTCCTCGTTCTATCGGTCTGGGTAAAAAGTGTTATCTCACACTCCCTAAAATGGATTGAAGGGGGGTCCTTCAAGATTAAGCAGCAGCTGTTTTTTTGGCAGTGCGTGTTAGATGGTGTTGTAATATCATAAGGGACCAGGCCTTGTTGCGTTGCCGTCCGGGGCTTTAATGCAAACAAGGGGAAGTCACGGCTCGGCGGCTGTGGCAAGTCAGCACACCTTGCTGCACTTTGCTGAGGTCCTGGCCCGTTTGAAGCTCCTTGCGAGCCAATGTCGGCATTGCCTCTGCGCTTGCGAGCTGTCGGCCGACTTGGAGGTCGAAGCGCGCCACGCCTCCTCAACGTAGCGCAGCTTGTCCTTTTTGTGTGCTTTCAATAGTAACATGTGGCCGCGCTTGTTCCCTAGCAGGGCGATGTCCTCAGCAGCTACCACGCCTCCATCGGTGGACAAAGTGGATGGCTTTTCCCGCAAGTCTGTCAGGAAGGCCAAGCAGAAGCGCTCACAGAGTTCGTCCCAGTTCCGCTCCCAGGGCAAACCCATCGAGCTCACGCCGTTGCCGCTGCTCAAGGGTAAGCCTCCGCTGCTGCCTACGTGCATGCGTACCTGCGTGCGTACCAAGTCTTGCTGCTCAGGCCTTCTTAATCTCAAACTCTGGATTGTTCTGCTCATCGATTCGCCTAAAGCTTTTCCCCACGAACCGAGTTGCGGCCGCCCCCAGCTCGCAACGACATGACGTTGCTAGGGCGCCATCTTGCTACATCGTAGCACCCAAAAAGGTGGGCACCCATCTATCTGTTCATGTAAAGCAAAGCCGCAGCGGTCGCAGAAATAACAGGCATTAAGCAGGCATTAAACTGACTCAAAGGGCCGGCAAAACATAGTCTCGCGAGAGGCATCCCGCAAAGACGTGCCCTGGGCTGCTTACTTTGAACTGAATCGGCGCAGTCCAACGCAAATAGTGAAACGGCGTCTCTGGCCGAGAATATGTCGCGCTTGCTTATTTTGTCGTGGGAATTGCAATTCTTGCAGTAGAGCACAGGTGTCAAACTCAAGGCCCAGGGGCCAGATACGGCCCGCCACATCATTTTATGTGGCCCGCGAAGACAAATTGTGCATCAAATTCGTGTGTCATTACTCGAATTGCAAATTGTCTTCACTTTTAATAATGTCTTTTTTTTATTTTTATATTTGACCAGTTTTTACTCGTCTGATTTGAAAACGAGTTATTTGTCAGTTTGTTTTGTAGCTTTTACTGTATATAATATGAGGTGCTCATACATTTATTTGGGTTGACAGTCATAATGGCCCTCCGAAAGAAGCTATGACTACAATGTGGCCCGCGAAAAAAATGAGTTTGACACCCCTGCAGTAGAGCATGAAAATGTCATTTTTTAAAACATCGCAATTGTATTGATAGCGGAAGGGAAGGGCACAATGAAGCCGGCCGGATTCGGTGCCTTATGTGGCCACTGGGCTGTTCTCGAGGAGGAAGACGGCCGAGGGTAAAGTTTCCTGGAGGGGCCAGCGAGGCGTGATGACTCTGAAGCTCTCGTCCCCTGGCGATTGCAAACAGATTGCCCGTACGGCAGCGGGATCGCTCCCGAAGAGCTTTTAAATTTTTGTGCAGCAGTTGAAGACATTTGTGGTGAGGGCGCTCGTTGCTCGGTTGTCATGGCAACAGAGCCTGAAAGACACGTCATCACGTTGACATTGCCGCTGCGTATGGCTGGCTTGATATGAAACATTCTCCATTTTTCATGCTGATGATTGAGCACTGCTTCAAGATTTACTTTGATTTTACTCCAAAGACAATCTGGATGAAGACGACTGCGTGTTGCGTTCATTGACTCGGATGCCTTCTTGGGACAGCAAAGTGGTTTTACGAGCGCACTCAAAGTTGCCCCGGATGGCCCCATCCATTCATCCATACTCCCATGATGAACATTTTTTCTATATGTTCTTTGCAAACGCTTTTTATCAGCACGAAAGCTTGAAGGCCAGCTGGGCAGCCAGGAGAGGCAAAGTGCCACATAAATGCACACGCAAATCTTGTCCACTGTTCCTTTTGTCATAGTGGACTAATGTCAGTAACCCTTGTTGCCTGTATTGAAAACATTTGTCATCTCTGCAAATAACTTTGACAAGTTTCTCTCTCCTTTAAAAAACTGTTTGCGAGCGCTCCGTCCAAACATCGCTGACTTTGGCACACAATGGTCCGGAATGGATCCTCGCCATCCAGAAACCTTTGAACCTTTGATCTTAGACTGAGGCTGTCAGTCACTGCTCTATTGTCGACTTTGCAGGGAATCTTGCTTTTCCCACCGGCTACATTTTGGCACGACGTGGCCATGTCTGTCCATGTCCGTCTGAGCTTCTTGGTCATCAGGTTCAAGAAGAGGGCCTCAAAATAGCCGCATTGAGACGTACGCGCAAGGCCACCTGCCCCATTTGACAGCCTGAGACCGCCAACCATCATGACCCCCTCCCCCGAGAGAAACCCGAGCCACAGGGTGTCCCTTTACATTTTCCCCGGTGGCAACACTTGCTCCAAGCAAGCCACAAGAGGCGCGCCGCCAAACTTGTCGTCCGCATGTTGGCAGCCAAGCCACGTTCACCGCCGCATTTCGCCGCCGCCGAGGGAGCGGCGGCGTCGGGGCTCCAGGTGGGTGTCCCTGGTGTTAAAGTTAGCCCGGCCTGCCAGGCCCGCCCGTCACTCCGAACCTTGAAATGGCCCCGGCTGCTGTCTCAATGGAAAAGAGAACTTATGACGCAGTCAGTGGAACGTTCATCCCGTGAGTGAGGTGAAAGCGCAGCTCGGCTTGCGCTCGTTGTGGAAGGGACATTTTGTGGCGCTACCTTGATGTCTTTGCAAGTCAAGCACATGGACTTGTGTGGTTTACCATCCTCTGAGCACCGTACGCGGCAACGCCTCCCCAAAGTTATGCCACTCTGCGCTTGCCAACCGGGAAAGGCCACTGCTGCCAGAAGGGGCGCGACCCCCCATTTTAAAATACCTGTTGGCGACATCCGGCATGCAGGCTTCCCCGTGGCTCCAAGCCCGCTTGGGAAAGCATCCCCGATAAAGAATGCCGTTGCTCAATTGCCGTTTGTCTGTCGGGAAGCGACGTGGCCGCTTGGGAAGAGCATACCCGTTGATTGATTGACATTTGTCTGTGTGTCTGGCCGTCCGCAGATGTGCCGGCGCCGGAGCAGCCAGAGCTGTTCCTGAAGAAGCTGCAGCAGTGCTGTACCGTCTTTGACTTCATGGACACGCTGTCAGACCTGAAGATGAAGGAGTACAAGCGCTCCACGCTCAACGAGCTGGTGGACTACGTCACCGTCAGCCGCGGCTACCTGACCGAGCAGGCCTACCCCGAAGTGGTGAAAATGGTGAGCCAACACCGTCAGTGCCGGCGCCAGCGCCATCCCCTGTCCTCACCTGGCCCCCTTTTGCTTCCAGGTGTCTAACAATATATTCCGGACCCTCCCGCCCAGCGACAGTAATGAGTTTGACCCCGAAGAGGACGAGCCCACGCTGGAGGCGTCCTGGCCTCACTTACAGGTGAGCGAGCGAGTGCCTGTTCGCCCACTGTGCCTCTTGGCTTTGGGCCTCGCTCCGCCCGCTGCGCCTCTCGGCTTTTGGTCTGCCTGCTCCGTTACATCAAGGTCTGTGCTACCGACGGCCCTTGTCGTCCTTGTCCTCAGCTGGTCTACGAATTCTTCATCCGCTTCTTGGAGAGCCAGGAGTTCCAGCCCAGCATTGCCAAAAAGTACATAGACCAGAAGTTTGTCCTGCAGGTGCGCCCAGCCACATCCACACTGCCACGCGTTGACATCCACACAATCCAAAAAACAAAAGCTTCACATTTGTGTGACCCGATGGGGAGCCGTGGTGCCAAAATGTCACTCACACAAGTAACGGACCACTCGCCAAGTGGCGGCCTAATGTAATGTGCCTCTGCCGTGTCCCGCCAGCTCCTGGAGCTGTTTGACAGCGAGGACCCTCGGGAGCGAGACTACCTGAAGACGGTTCTGCATAGAATCTACGGCAAATTCCTGGGACTGAGGGCTTTTATACGAAAACAGATCAATAATATTTTTCTACGGTCAGCGCACACTTTTGTCTTGTTTGCCCGTTTGCATGCTCCCGATTTTGTGTTTGATCAATTTGCAAAGGTTTTGCCTTGTTTCTCTTTGCTTGTCTTCTCATGCCGACGCCTGCAGTTTTGTTTATGAGACGGAGCATTTCAACGGGGTGGCAGAGTTGTTGGAGATCCTTGGCAGGTATGTGGACCCCCACTAGTCCTGCTTGTGCAGCGTTAGCTTGGAGAAAACAAAAGCCAAGGTTAGAAGTTGAGTGGTTGTATAAATGCGGCCCCCTCTAGTGCCACGGGAAGAAATTGCAGGCCGGCAGTCCCGTTGCCATTCCATTTGAGCCCTGAAGCACTTTGGCCTTATTCCCAGAGCCGGTTCAGACCTCTATTTGGCCTAGGCAAAAATATGTCAAGGGGCCCCCCTAACTAAAGTCGTCCAGGACCAAGAAGACTAGAGAGACAAAATTTGACTGACTCAAATTAAGTTTAATGTGAAAAAAATTACCGTATTTTTTGGACTAAAAGTCGCTCCGGAATATAGGTCGCATTAGCCATAAAATGCACAATAACGTGAAAAGAAACATATATAAGTCGCTCCGGAGTATAAGTCGCATTTTGGGGTAAATTTATTCGACTAAATCCAACACCAAGAACAGACATGAACGAGCAACAACAGGCTAAACGATAGGTATGCGAACGTGACATAAACACAAACGAAGAGCCGAGAGCCTTGTTAGAGTGGTTGAGTTGATTATATATCAAATAACTATTATATGAGCAATAATATTGTCAAACCATCTGTGTCACTCCAAATCATTAAATCCATCGATCAAATTCCTCGTCCTTTGTCAACAATGCCGCGCGTGCGCCCTGACGTCAGCCTCGTCATTATTCCACAGATCTTGTATATAACTATATTGTAGCGTTAACAAACTAGAAGGGTTTAACAAAACAAAAGTTCAACGAACCAACAACTACTGAACTGTAACGATAAAAACATATACAAGTTGCGACACGAAATAAAATATATCAAATAACTATAACATAAATAGTTCACCGTCACACGGCCCCAAGCACCGGCGCTGACTTCCAGGCGTGTGGCGGCATGGACTTCCATCCCCGGAGATGGCACTTCCAGCCGCGGAGGTGGAAGAGGGCTCCATAGAATAGGACCGGGCGTGCGTAAGAGCCATGTCTGAGCCCCAGCCACCGTCCCCGGACAGCTACCCGGCCGAGCGCCGGCCCCCGACATCCATCCACGGAGGTGAAAGAGAGCTCCGTAGAGTAGGACCGGGCGTGCGTAAAAGCCATGTCCGAGCCCCATCCACTGTCCCCGGACAGCCACCCGACCGAGCGCCAGCCCCCGGCTTCCATCCACGGAGGTGAAAGAGAGCTCCGTAGAGTAGGACCGGGCGTGCGTAAAAGCCATAATAGTTTTTCAAACCTTCTGTGTCACTCCAAATCATTAAATCCTTCAAACACTTCGTCCTCCGTGTCACTTACAAACAAAGCCGCTAATGATGCCGGTAGTACATGAGGCCCTTCGTCATCTTCGTCATCTTGTGATCGAATCTTTGTCCTTTATGTAAACAACCGCTGACGTCACTTGAAATTCAAATTACAGTAATCCCTTGCTACATCGCGGTTCGTTTATAGCGGATTCTTTTTTTCAATTTTGAAAATTTGTGAAAACATTCACATATAAGTTGCTCCTTTGTATAAGTCGCCCCCCCCACCCAAACTATGAAAAAAAACGTGATTTATAGTCCGAAAATTACGGTACTTAAATTACTTAAAAATTACTTAATTTTAAATCATCCATTGCTCCACCTCTTACTCAGTAACAACATTTAAACAATTGTACAAATACAACAGGTTAGTAGATGGTTAAATAGAGTTCATTTGCAAATGTGTTTACTACGTATTGTTATTCACCTTTGTCATGGCACAAGTTTCATTCATTCACCAAGAGGTCGTCATTTATTAGTCTATGGGCTATCCAAGAAAAAGCCATGCCCCCTTGTTATTGTTAACGTGTCAAATATTGATATATGGCTGGGTTGAGCTCCACATTGCTGTAGTAAGTGATTGGTCTACTACAGTGGAGAGAACAAGTATTTGATACACTGCTGATTTTTCAGGTTTTGCAACTTGCAAAGCATGTCGAAGTCTGTAATTTCTGTCATAGGTACTCCAACTGTGAGTGATAAAATCTAAAACAAAAATCCAGAAAATCACAGCAGATGATCTTCAAATAATTAATTTGCATTTTATTGCATGACATAAGTATTTGATCATCTATCAACCAGTAAGAATTTTGGCCCTCAAATACCTGTTAGTTCTCCTTTAAGAAGTCCGCCTCTTCTCCACCTGTATTAACTGCACCTTTTTGAGCTCGTCACCTGTATAAAAGACACCTGTCCACACACACAATCAATCAGACTCCAGCCTCTCCACGATGCCCAAGACCAGAGAGCTGTGTAAGGAGATAAGAGATAAAATTGTAGACCTGCACAAGGCTGGGATGGGCTACAGGACAATAGGCAAGCAGCTTGGTGAGATGGCAACAACTGTTGGTGCAATTATTAGAAAATGGGAGAAATTCAAGACAACGGTCAATCTCCCTCGGCCTGTGGCACCATGCAAGATCTCACCTCATGGGGCATCAATGATCATGAGGAAGGTGAGGAATGAGCCCAGAACTACACGGCAGGACCTGGTCAATGACCTGAATAGAGCTGGGACCACAGTCTCAAAGAAAACCATCAGTAACATACTACGCCATCCAGGATTAAAATACTGCAGTGCACTCAAGGTGCCCTTGCTCAAGCCAAGGCCTGTTTGAAGTTTGCAAATGACCATCTGGATGATCCAGAGGAGGTTTGGGAGAAGGTCATGTGGTCTGATGAGACAAAAATAGAACTTTTTGGTTTAAACTCCACTCGTCATGTTTGGAGGAAGAAGAATGATGATGAGTACAACCTCAAGAACACTATCCCAACTCTGAAGCATGGCAGTGGAAACATCATTCTTTGGGGATTCTTTTCTGCAAAGGGAACAGGACGACTGCACCGTATTCAGGGACGGATGGATGGGGCCATGTATTGTGAGATCTTGGCCAACAACCTCCTTCCCTCAGTAAGAGCTTTGAAGATGGGTCGCGGCTGGGTCTTACAGCATGACAACGACCCAAAACACACGGCCAGGGCAACTAAGGAGTGGCTCCGTAGGAAACATCTCAAGGTCCTGGAGTGGCCTAGCCAGTCTCCAGACCTGAATCCAGTAGAGAATCTTTGGAGGGAGCTTAAAGTCTGTGTGGCCCAGCGACAGCCCCAAAACCTGAAGGTTCTGGAAGGGATCTGTATGGAGGAGTGGGCCAAAATTCCTGCTGCATGTGTGCAAACCTGGTCAAGAACTACAGGAAACATCTGATCTCTGTAATTGCAAACAAAGGTTTCTGCACCAAATATTAAGGTCTGTTTTTCTGACTCACAGTTGAAGAGTACCTAATTACAGACTTCTACATGCTTTGCAAGTGGGAAAACCCGAAAAATCACCAGTGTATCAAATACTTGTTCTCCCCACAAAGTACATGCATTCAGTACTTTACTTAACAACACATCGGGAGAGAAGACATTACTCCTCATTGCAGCGTCCAATCACGCAGTCTGTCACGCACGCACACACACGGCACCCCTTCCTTTCTTACACTCCCTCCTCCGTTGTTTCGTTTGTACTGACGTTTCATTGGCTAAACAAATAGCTTGTCAGCTGATGGTTCTTAACTACTCCAACTTTTGAAAGAACAGCAAAACATTGACAACAAAACACCCTTTCCTCTCTGACTCTCTCCCCTGTTGATTCAATTGCACAGACTTAAGTTGGACAGGCTAAATAAAACGCTAGTCAGCTTGTGGTTTTCAACCATTACCATTCAAAACAACAGTAAAATGTAAACCCTAATTTTCAATGCATTTCCGTACTGACTGTATCGAAGACCTGGACATGTTTTAACTCGGCATTGTTGTGCAAGATTTTCACTCGTCACAAAGTCAAAAAATGCGCTTCTGCTTTATTCTCAATATTGCAGTTGAGCGGTTCTTCAGTCAGCTTTCGGAACCAGCCATAAAATCACCTCAAGTCCGAGTCACCCTTTGTCAAGAGTGGTGATGAGCGCTTGTTTTTGTGTGCAGTATAATCAATGGCTTTGCTCTGCCGCTGAAGGCGGAGCATAAACAGTTCCTGGTCAAAGTGTTGATCCCGCTCCACACGGTCCGCAGTCTGTCGCTCTTCCACGCGCAGGTACACACGCGCCTCCGATGAGACGAGATGGCATATCGGGTGCCCCGCACGTGGTGTCCCGACTGACGCCGCCCGTCTCCTCTCTTGTCTACAGTTGGCGTATTGCATTGTACAGTTCCTAGAGAAAGACCCCACATTAACAGAACCTGTGAGTATGCGTCGCCACCCTGGGACCAAATTTGAAAAGCATTGCTAGACATTAACTCTGACTAAATTGTTCAGGTCATCCGAGGATTGCTCAAGTTCTGGCCCAAGACTTGCAGTCAAAAAGAGGTGAGCCACCGCGTCTCTTCTCATTTCTTGTCTCCGCCGCTTGAAAGCCTTTGCGTGGCTGCCTCAGGTGATGTTTCTGGGCGAGCTGGAGGAGATCCTGGATGTGATTGAGCCCACCCAGTTTGTCAAGATCCAGGAACCGCTCTTCAAACAGATTTCCAGATGCGTGTCCAGCCCGCACTTCCAGGTCTGCCTTGCCCCGTGCGCCACCTTTGCGCTCGAGCTAACAGAGGTGCCGGTGTGTGCGCAGGTGGCGGAGCGAGCGCTCTACTACTGGAACAATGAGTACATCATGAGCCTGATTGAAGAAAACTCCAGCGTCATTCTGCCTATCATGTTTGCCAGCCTCTACCGCATCTCCAAAGAACACTGGAACCCGTAAGCAAAGCGCGCCTCGCTTTCTCGAGCAAGAAAAAGTAGCTTCTTCCTTCCTCTTGAATGTCGCTAATGCTAACTGCCGCACAAGAAGAATCTCTCCCACTCTCCGAGCCGGCCGGCCCCGCCCGCTCGCTGTCCACGTTTTGCTCGTCCGCTGCAACGACGGGCTCATCCGATGACCATCCAAATCCTTGGGATCGGCCGCCTCGGAGGGGGGAAAGAGGCCGATTGACAGCCCAACTCAGGGCGAGGCAATTTGGTTCGGGCGGGGCGGCTTTTGTTGTTGCTGTGGTAATTCTAATGTGACCGTCCCCTGTGGTGTTCCTCAGGGCTATCGTGGCACTGGTGTACAACGTACTGAAGGCCTTCATGGAGATGAACAGTACTTTATTCGACGAACTCACCGCCACCTACAAGTCAGACCGCCAGCGGTAAGAAACACGTCAGCCTGAGTGTTGTGGCGACCGCGTGTGCCAATCCATATCATCCTCTAACGAGAATGCCCGCATATGCAAGTGCCTGGTCCCGGTCCTCTCCTCTGTGGCACTGAGGACAACTTGCCAGTAGCCACTTGAGGGCCACCCGTTATAAATGACTGCCCCCTTACAGCAAGTGTGCTGGATGAAATTGCGATTTGTTGTGGACTGTTGGCTCCAGGGAGAAGAAAAAGGAGAAGGAGCGCGAGGAACTTTGGAAGAAGTTGGAGGACTTGGAGCTCAAGCGAGGCCTACGGAGTGATGGCATCATCCCCACTTAACGCTCAACCCCCCCATCCCCATCAGCCACGTCCCGCAGAACCCACCCCTCCCCAGAAACGTCTGGCCGGCGGTGTCTGCGGTTTGGATCGGGAGCTCCGCTGGTCTCTTAATTGATACTTTTTGTTTTCTTATGTTTTTTTTCTTGTGTTTGTGCGATTACTTTACAATAGATTCATCTTCACGTCTATTTTCATGCTTTCAACACTGTAAATATTTTTTTTCTTTTTCCCTTCAACTGATATTATTGCAAACGGACGGAAAAAAACATAATAAAAAACAAGAAAAAATAGAAAATGTTATGTGCTTCAAACAAACAAAAGCTTTCTTCTGTTTCACACACTTTGTGCCATTTAACCAAATATTGGATTTTCTCCCAAATGGCGTGGCGTCTCAGTCTTCTGCTTCGACGTCTTCCTCGTAAGCACTTGTAGCCAGGAAATTCCTCTCCTCTCTTTACGCCTATCCTTTCTGTCTCCTTGTCTGCATGCGTGTGGTAAGTTGAGCGAGGGGAAAAGTCCCAGGCAGCACAGTGGTGAGAAGGACCGGGACGCCGGACGAGCGGCATGCCCGGTGACAAGCAAGGCCTGGTGCATGACGCCGCGGAAGGCTACCGTGAGGAAGTCCACAGGAGACTGATGTCATGGTGTTGAGTCTTGCAGCCCTCTCCTAGAAACACTTTTCATAAACTGCCGGCCGTTTTATTCACCACGTGAGTTCTCCTCGATCTTAATGGCGGCTGTTTACATTCCACCACACGCATGTGCGATTGAAGCCACGCAGCTGCTGGCTGATCAGGTAACAGACATGGAGAAAATACTACCAAACTCACTAATTGTTTTGGGTGATTTTAACAGGGTGAACCTCACGCACGAACTCCCCAAATACAGACAGCACATAACGTGTCCCACCAAAGGGAGACAGACACTGGACCACTGCTACTCTGTAATAAAGGACGCATAGCGCTCTGTACCCCGTGCAGCTTTAGGACGCTCGGACCACTGTCTAGTTCATCTGATCCCAACCTATAGTCAGAAATTTAAAACTTCTAAGCCTGTGGTGAGGACTGTGAGGAAGTGGACAGTGGAGTCAAAGCAGGGCCTCCAAGCCTGCTTTGACTGCACCGATTGTTTTTTTTTTTTTGAAGCTGCAACTTCAGACCTGCATGAACTCACCGACACTGTGACATCATACATCAGCTTTTGTGAGAACTTGTGTGTGCAGACTAAGACCTTCTGCACGTACAACAACAACAAACATTGGTTTACACCAAACCTCAGGATGCTGCGCTAAGCCAAGGAGGAGGCCTACAGTAGTGGAGACTGGGACCTGTTCAGGCAGACCAGGAGCATATTGAACCAAGAGATAAGGAAAGCTAAGAGGTGTTATGGGGAGAGACACCTCTCTGCCAATCCTGATCCCTCAACAGTGTGGAAAGGTCTGCAGAGCATCACGGGCTTCAAGAAACCAACCCACTTGTCCTGTGGAGAACCCAAAGCTTGCAAACCAGCTAAACAGGTTTTACTGCATGTTTGAAGGGTCCACCAACAGAACAGGACCTCCTGCATCACAATCGACATACACACCATACACACCTCCCCCCACAACCCCCCTGTCCACACCTCCATCATCGTTATCACCTACTCTCTCTCTTACAGAAGCCGCACTTCAGATTCGCGAAGAGGAAGTGTCAGATGTCCATCCATCCATCTTCTTCCGCTTATCCGGGGTCGGGTCACGGGGGCAGCAGCTTTAGGAGGGACTCCCAGACTTCCCTCTCCCCAGCCACTTCATCCAGCTCATCCCGGGGGATCCCAAGGCGTTCCCAGGCCAGCTGAGAGACATAGTCTCTCCAGCGCGTCCTGGGTCGTCCCCGGGGTCTCCTACCGGTAGGACATGCCCGGAACACCTCCCCAGGGAGGCGTCCAGGAGGCATCCTGATAAGATGCCCGAGCCACCTCATCTGGCTCCTCTCAACGTGGAGGAGTAGCGACTCTACTCCGAGTCTCTCCCGGATGACCGAGCTTCTCACCCTAAGCTCAGATGTTCCAGAGACAAAAGGTCAGGAAGGCACCAGGCTCAGACAGCATGTCACCCTCCTGCCTGAAAGTCTGTGCCGGTTCGTTTATCGCGGTTTCACTACATCGCAGATTTTTTTTCAAAATTAAAAACTAATTTAAAAGTCAAAATAAAACTTCTAAATTGAAGAATTATGGCACGAAACTTGCCCACACATCAGCAGAAGGCAAGGAGTGCCCACACAATTGCAGTGCATACACTCGTACCTTTTTATAAATTTTTTTTATAAGTTCTAAAAACATATTTACAGTGTCGTACCTTGTTATAGAAATTTTTTTATAATAATAAAAGGGTTCTAAAAACATATTTACAGTATGTACACTTGTATAAAATAATATAATAAAAGTTGTTCTAAAAACATATTTACAGTATGTGTTAAGAATTCTCCATGTTATGTTATTAAGCTATGCTTTGATTTGAGGTAGGGTGATTTATTTTGCAGGCCGTTTTCAGGCGATACCATTTCCTGTTCTACGTTCGTGTACATATGTCGGCTACAGTGGTACAGGAGTCATTGACGATGTAAGTGGGTCTCTGTTAGGTTACGGATTCTAGTTATTGATCTGACTCCAAATTGCGATCAACACTTAACACATAAATTGCTATGTCCTAATCCACACACTGGCGCACCTAACAATTTTGCGAGTTCGTTCTGTCAAAGAGAAGACCAGTAGATCAATCAGACCAAATTTACCAATTATTTATTCCTGACAAAGCGCACTAATACAGGCCTGGGTCCCGGGTCCCTCACACTAAAACTCGTGCGTTTTTGTGACCACCAAAAGACGACACATTCTTCCGGGTTGCCCAGTTTTAAAGAAACACAATATGAATATTAAAGCATGCAAAATATTGTGAGATGATTGGTCGATGGCCATCTCCTCCCCGGTCCAGGTGTCGCTGAGGTCAGACAGTTGGGTTTTTCCCTCGAAGGCCGGTCTCATAGACGTGCTGTTGTTCTTGTTCCTAACCGACCTTGAGATGGTCTCCTCCGGTACTCCCTATCCGGGCCTATTCCACAACACTTTGAAGAAAACAAGTTCATGCAGTTTGTCTGCACATTCCTCGCCCCCCACCAATCCACACGAGCACTCTAATACTAGATATTAATATGATTATAAGTTTAACACAACCTTAAAACATATGTTTGCAAACTGCCGAAAGCACATTTTCCTTTATTCCCTCTCATGACCTCATTTATGAGGTCATCACCCGTTACTTTAGCAAACAGCTACCAGCGCGCTGTCGATCCTTCCTTCCCCCCGCTGCTCATGTTGAGTCACCAGGGCATATTGGCCCATCGGTGGCAACGGGCCGACGGTTTTCTCGATCAACCGGACAGTGAGTGACCTAATACATGGAATACAACAACAATCGCGTAAAATCATAATTGTAATAAAAATAGCTACAGCAACAAGCACAGACATGATGAGGCCTTTCCAGCTTCCGAACGTTTTCATCCAATCAGACCAAATATCGGTGTGTACGCCTGAATGATCTTTCATCTTTTTGTTCAGTGTCCTTAGTCCTTCCAACGCCCTGGTCAGTCGGCCTCCTGGTGCCGTGTTGTTTGGGATGAAAGTACAACATGCATCACCAAACATTCCACACACACCATGTTCCTTAGCCAATAGCATGTCCAACGCAATTCTATTTTGGAACGCCATTAACGACGTTGCAGCCAATTGTTCATGAACTGCGGCAAATGATTCAGCTGTATAATTACCCAGTCGTTGGACATTGTAATGAACGTAATTAATACGGTCTACATTTTTACTGGGGGTGATCCATAGGAAGATACTTTCGAATCCCGAGGACACTTGATTAACGAGTTTATACTTATCTGGCACACCCCGGGGCACTCCTATAGTGTCAATATATGTTGGATGGTCGTCGCTCAACCACGGGGGCAAAATGTCTCTTTTGGCTTGCTTCAGGAGCCCCGCCAGTGGGGACTCCAGGTTCCAATTGAGATTCTGTATTTCAATGGGGACAACCACCACAGGCATTATCAACGACACGAGGGCACAGATACCTGATGCATTCTTCGGCAAGCGATCCTATAATTTGTCATCTCCACACCACAACCAGATGTCACTGGTCTTCCTCTGCTCCTTCCATCATTGCTGGGTGAATTCTGGCATGTCCTGTTAAAGCTTGAAAGCAAGTGAATTTGGAAAAAAAAATTGTATATCACAATTACAAATTGAAACCTACTCACCCATTTCTATTTTACCACTCTCCCCCTTTGACACATTCACCCAATGTGTCATTACGTATCAAAAGGAACCTGCAAAGCGTCCCCTCTCATCACCACACTCATTGTAGCCAGGCCCGCGGAACCTCTAGTTACCATCTGGGCCCCGGGACCATCACCCCAAGTCCTTGAAACTTGACTGTCCACCACACACACACTCGGCAACACAAACAAAAATCATCGCACTCCTGTCAGTGAGCTTATAGCCCGGCTGACAGCGGACATTTGTACACACAAAAACAGACATCAAGTATCAAAATTAAAACAGTCATAAAATGAATCCTGGCGCCCGCGGATCATGTCCTGAAAACCACGTCATCAACAAGTTCATCATAAAAACCAAAAGGGCAAGGGTTAACATATTCTTGTAAATCCAACACAAACTTTCCACGAATGCAATCGACAACCTGCAAGAATGAAAACAAGTTACGCAAGCAACGCGCAATCCGCTCCTTGGCTGGTGGCTGATGCTGCAAAAAAAAAAAAAAAAAAATCAAGTCACACAGAAAAACAAAGCAGAGCGTGCTATTGTCGCAAACACGTTCAAGCGTCAAACAATTGGTCACTGTCCACCTAGTCCGTCACCCCGTCGGGTGAGCTCAAAGTCGTCACACGTCAAATCGTCCAAAGTCTTGCTGTTCGATACTAGTTCTGTCTTGTCTGACCATATCACTGAAATGGGCCTTCTCCATCACATCGTTTTGTTGTCGATGGTGCCCCTGATTTGATCATTGAGCCATGGTTCCGGTCAGAACTCATCATTTACCAGTTCCAGACCCTCCAGTCTGTACCACGCCTTCAGGTGAGAGGAATTTTATCCTCAATTGCAAACACATCACCCCAACTTCAAACCTCTCTGGCCAATCATACTGCGCACACACAGTCATAGATGATCACATGCGCACACACCCATCCACACACTCGCAGACACACACATCCGTCTCTATCACTCAGCTCTCCTCCCACACTAAGCAAAGTTAGTATGTTAGTGTGCAGGCAAACATTGACTCCTAATAGTAACTCTTCACATTTGGACATACTTGTCAACATGACCTATTGTAAAATCTCCAATTCAATTTTCCATAAAGTCGCCCATCAGATTCATCGCAAATTGTCATATATGTCTATCTGGGGGGGAGACGACTGTGGGACCCGCGTGTCAGGGGAGCCTCCATAACCTCAGATTGCTCCTACAAACTCGATCTCTATTAATTATCCTAATTAAATTCAATAAAGATGGGTCCGACTATTCCCTCTGGATTTTTACATCATCATTTGGCTCTCCCCCTTTTTCCTGTTGTCTAGCTCAAATATGTTTCTCAGTCTGCTTCTCTTTATTGCCCCTCTTGGCGAGTCTAACTCGCCCCTTTTTCTCTTCCTAAAAATCCTGCCTGTCACACCATCCAGCACCTCTCCCTAGAATGGGCAGTTTTTAATGTAATTTACGTCATTGCCGTCCAGATCTTCTATCCTCAATCTCCCTTGCTGTCAATCCCTGTTAAAATGCCCCTGTTCCTCTTGACCGAATCCACTTTAGTCCAAATGTCCTATTCTAAAATGTATCTAACTCGACTTCTACTTCTTAAGCCTGATGAGCCAAAATATCAGATCTCGCTCTTGTTTCTTACCGTTTTAGCCTATTTGTTTTATCCAAATCTGTTCAATCTCTGACTATGATGCTTTTCTCTGTAGCTCTACGCATTATTCAATTTTTATCAAATCTCCTCAGTTCTGTCAAACTCAGTGCACAATGAAGCTCCTGTCCACCTTGACCCGAGCTCCACCCAGTTTGGTAACGCCACAGCAAGGAGTGCGATTTGGCCGTCGGACACTTCCAACACCCCTGCGTCCCAGAGGCCACACAGAGTGTCTTCCATGCCTTGGTCCGCCTCTTTCGGCCAACGATATTGAGGCCGTTTGATAGGCTGCGTCTCATCCATTTGGAGATCAATAGGGGCCACCGAATGACAAAACCCGACATCAAATGGACCCTGGGACCACAGAGTGTCGGGCAAGGCCGCCAGCATTACTTCAGCGTCCTCATGATCAGTTAACTCCCTACCGTGTGTGCGGGACACCATCATCTCCTCCAGCAATCCTGTGTCTGCCATGGGTTGTTTAATTTGGTATGCATTCTGAGACTCAGACCAGTACAAATTAGGAATGTGAGTTTTCCGCCAATCAGTCTGTTGCAACAACTGCTTGACCATTGAGCCCAATTGTCTGGCCTCGTGTCCTGGGGCAAGAGCCAGCGAAATGTGTGGCACCCCTTTCTCTGTCATTTTGAACCACTGCATTTGTTCATATGTCAATTCAGTTGCCGCTGCGACTCCCTCTTTACCAATCAAAATGCACGATGAAGTTAAATCCCACATGTGCCCTTCAATTTCTTCAAACAAATCCCGATATACATCATCACTTTTTCGGTCATAAAATAGAGTGCAATGCAAAGGATCAACAGGTGGGTGGTATGGCGCCAGTGAGCAGATCCAGGCTTCCACAGTAGGTAGGTCGAGAACACACCGCCACCAGCAGGGGTCTCTGGCTCCAGCCTGGCCCAGTAGATGGTTGCAGTTTCTGCTTCTGCCGGTAGGGGCGCCATCAGCCACTGACCATGTTGTTGTAGCTGCTGTGAGCACTGGATGCTGATGCCATCTGGAAATTGAATAATCACTCCCTTTGGCCCACACAGAATTCTGGCTTGAACGGCTGACAGCAAGTCCCTTCCCATCAAATTGATCGGAGTGTCTGTGGAATGGATGTATTTGTACCACAGTCTACACCCTGTCCGGGTGATCACAGTTTCAAGTGGTTTGGTAAAAGGCAGAGTACGTGGTTGTCCCGAGAAGCCGACTAAAGTTGTTGTTTTCTTTGACAGTGAGGATACAGGAAGGGCAGTGTTTATTGATGAATAAGTTGCTCCTGTGTCCACCAGCATCTTCACAGGTTTTTCTTTCCACTGTCACATGAAGCATTGGCTCCGCCGGGCCACTGCTTTCCTGGCTCCCTGGGCAGCCCTATTCAAATTGTCCACACCAGAGATCATCATGTTGGTAGTACTGACCTCCGTGCGTTTGTGGGCGGGTGGCTCCGCGCGGTCGATACTGTGGGCATTCTTTTGCCCAGTGGTCGGTTTCGCCGCAGATGAAACATGCGTTGGGCGAATGGGGTTTGTATGCTGCCCTCCCCGGGTAAGCAGGTGCACTCCCTCTGTATCCGCCCCGGAACTGGCCCCTTCCGCGCCCCACCACCTGAAGAGCCTGTGACATTTGCATTTCCTTTTTCTGTGATTTAGACTGTTTAGCTTCACCATGCATTTTTGCCAACTGTAATTTCAACAACTGTTTAGATAATGCGTCTGTCTCGTTTTCAACTTTAGCTTGTGACTCAGTGAACATTCTGCAGTGATGCAAAAGATGACGTTTAAATCGTTCTTCGGCACAAACCAGAATGTCAGGATCTGACATTAGCTGCTTCTTCACATCTGGCGGAAGTCCATCCAGCAGCGCCGTTCGGAAGAGCACCTCTGCCTCGTGCGTGAGAGCCGGATGTCGACCTGTGGTTTCAATCCAACTCTCCACACATGTTACATAATGTTGTGCAGGTGACATTTTCACATCATAAGGAAACATAGTGGGGGCCAGATCGGTGGGTTGTGGGAAAGTCAATTTAATGTTTTCAAACAGGGGCGCTGCTACTTGTGGCAAGGGCACCTCCCTCCCCAGTCTCGCTGTGCCTGCTGCTTCCTCAGTTGCCTGCAGTTGCACCAGGGAGCATGCTCCTGCCAACATCTGGCGCATGTCACCGAGTGTACAGCTCTGCCCACTCATCAGAGCCAAAAATTTGTTCAGCCACACCTTGCCTCCTCTGTGAAGTGGGGGCATATTTTCCATTATCGTGGTCACATCACGGAGCACCATGGGCTCGTAGTGCTGACCGCCCGATGTGGTCACCAGCGGACACATCAATTCATTTTTCTGCACCTCGGCCTGTGTCATCTGTCCCTGACCACTCCGCAAATTATATTTTCTCCGTGTCTCGCTCTCTCTCTCTCTCTCTCTCTCTCTCTCTTTCTCTCTCTCTCTGTTGCCCATTTTAACATCTGCGCTTCCTGTCTACGCTGCTCATCGGCTTGATCAATTTTCTTTTTTAGCTCCTCATTCTCGGCAGTAAGTCTATGCCAGCTTTCTCCTTTTGTCACATTGGACGGTTGAGGGCTCGGACCGGGGGTGGAGGTGTCCACGCGGGATGTGTCCACGCGGGATGTGTCCCCCTCCCGGGCCTGTCGCCTCTCTTTATTTACTGCTTGTTCAATCAACTGTACAATACTCTGATCCGCCCTTTCGCCTTCGCCCTCGACATCCACTACCATCCTACCACCCAACGTCACCACCGGATCCATTACTCCGGGGTCGCCGTACGGCGGCGGTCCAACATAGCTCACTCCAAGTTTCGGGGCACTCGGGTGTGTCACATCATGCAAAGATGGATAAATGCCCTTGTATTCATTTCTTTCCTTGTCTATTTTCACCGCTTTCTCTACCCTTCTTTCTCATGCTCTTGTTAGCCTGCCATTGTCCAAATCAAAAATGTTTTTTTCTTTTAACTGTCTTTCTTTTGAACCTCTAAATCGCTCGTGTTGCTAACCTAACCTAACCTAACCTTAAAGAAAGGACAAACAGATTACTCCCAATAGCTCCTCATTATTTACGAGTTAGCCCCCCTTTCTTGAACATTCTCTGATCCATGCCGTCTTCCTCCTCACACTGTGTGGATGCAGCACACAGGGTGTGCACATAAACGCACACACCGAGCGCGCACACAACCGCACGTACACACACACACACACACACACACACACACACACGCATACGCACGCACGCACGCACGCACGCACAATCCATCTCTCATGTAGCTTCTTTGCCACTTTCTATCGGTCAATACCACTCACAATTTGCGCTTCCACATCAGCATATACATTCCTTCAATCTCACTGCTTCAAACATTCACTGAGAAACTCACACTGTCCCTGCCCCGCCCGGGCTATAGCACCCCCCGTGCGAGAGGGTCGTGGCATCAATGTTGACTGGTTACAGGCTGGCCATTTCCTGCAACAATCATGATGCCGGCCCACCGCCCGCGCGAGCATAGCACAGGCCCACGCATACAGCCCAGACCCGCGACTACGCGCGAGTGCAGGCTCGCCCATCAGTCTCAACCTCTCAAAGGGCAGGCCAACTTTGCTGTTGCGCCCTTCACCATGTTCACATTCGACATCTTTCAATGTCTTCTACACAACATTTGTTGTCTCTTATTCTCATCCTATCAAGCCACCGTTCTAGTAACTTTCTGTCACACACCTTATTTTCTCTACTGCCACACCTTGCTCATCTTAGTTTCTCTAACCAACTTAACTTAAACACACCATTCTTCCATAGAACACACATCACTCACACACACTCATATACACACCCACTCATGAGGATCCTCTGCGCGCACACTCTCTCTCCCCCCAATTTGGTTCATTTTGGATGTTTTAGCGGTCTGATCTCTCACAGGAGGAACTGTTACCACCGGATATTTTTTGAGGAGGCCTCACTTCCCCTCGGGGATCTCTTTATTAACCCCAGCTATTTGAATACGATCGTCACCGCACCCTTGTCCGCCACGACGAAGCACTAGGTCCCTGACCTATCAGTAGTACGCGTAAGTCCCTGACTTTACCGTACACGTTACACACGTAAGTTCCAAACTTATTCACCGTATGTATCTTAACTTCATGCACACCTTATTTGATCTGAACGACAGTCTCCTCTTAAATTTCCTCTTTCAATTTGCAGCATTTCGACTTATAGTAACAGGTATTCTGCTTACCTTATCGGTGATGAGCTCAGGGTTTAGGAAACGTCGTACCAGCTCAACGTTGTGCGCTTATTCCAAACGGTTCGCCGACCGGGAGACAGTGTCCCTGACACTGTCCGGTGTCTTGGCTAAAGACCACGAGTTGTCAATTACCCTTCTCTTGACATCACGTCCGCGGTCACCAAGAAATTGTTAGGTTACGGATTCTAGTTATTGATCTGACTCCAAATTGCGATCAACACTTAACACATAAATTGCTATGTCCTAATCCACACACTGGCGCACCTAACAATTTTGCGAGTTCGTTCTGTCAAAGAGAAGACCAGTAGATCAATCAGACCAAATTTACCAATTATTTATTCCTGACAAAGCGCACTAATACAGGCCTGGGTCCCGGGTCCCTCACACTAAAACTCGTGCGTTTTTGTGACCACCAAAAGACGACACATTCTTCCGGGTTGCCCAGTTTTAAAGAAACACAATATGAATATTAAAGCATGCAAAATATTGTGAGATGATTGGTCGATGGCCATCTCCTCCCCGGTCCAGGTGTCGCTGAGGTCAGACAGTTGGGTTTTTCCCTCGAAGGCCGGTCTCATAGACGTGCTGTTGTTCTTGTTCCTAACCGACCTTGAGATGGTCTCCTCCGGTACTCCCTATCCGGGCCTATTCCACAACACTTTGAAGAAAACAAGTTCATGCAGTTTGTCTGCACATTCCTCGCCCCCCACCAATCCACACGAGCACTCTAATACTAGATATTAATATGATTATAAGTTTAACACAACCTTAAAACATATGTTTGCAAACTGCCGAAAGCACATTTTCCTTTAGTCTCCTAACAAGAGAAATGAACGATCACATGTGTCTAACCTTTAGGACAATGTAGTATTGCTCCAAATGCTCGTTTACATTCCTTTAGAGGTCCGTTTTCACGTGTTAGCACGATCGCGAATTAGCATCTTTCTGCTAACTCGTTACTCTGCCCAGTACTCCTTGTTAACATATGTTACACGCACACATGTATTTATATTGTATTTATAAAAATAATTCTGTATGTTATCCATCCATCCATCCATCTTCTTCCGCTTATCCGGGGTCGGGTCGCGGGGGCAACAGCTTCAGGAGGGACTCCCAGACTTCCCTCTCCCCAGCCACTTCATCCAGCTCATCCCGGGGGATCCCAAGGCGTTCCCAGGCCAGCTGAGAGACATAGTCTCTCCAGCGCGTCCTGGGTCGTCCCCGGGGTCTCCTACCGGTGGGACATGCCCGGAACACCTCCCCAGGGAGGCGTCCAGGAGGCATCCTGATAAGATGCCCGAGCCACCTCATCTGGCTCCTCTCAACGTGGAGGAGTAGCGACTCTACTCCGAGTCTCTCCCGGATGACCGAGCTTCTCACCCTATCTCTAAGGGAGAGCCCGGACATCCTGCGGAGAAAACTCATTTCGGCCGCTTGTATCCGAGATCTCGTTCTTTCGGTCACGACCCATAGCTCGTGACCATAGGTGAGGGTAGGAGCGTAAATCGACCGGTAAATTGAGAGCTTTGCCTTTTGGCTCAGCTCTCTCTTCACCACAACGGACCGGTACAGGGTCCGCATTACTGCCGACGCTGCACCGATCCGCCTGTCGATCTCACGCTCCATCCTCCCCTCACTCGTGAACAAGACTCCAAGATACTTGAACTCCTCCACTTGGGGCAGGATCTCATCCCCGATCCGGAGAGGGCATTCCACCCTTTTCCGATCGAGGACCATGGACTCGGATTTGGAGGTGCTGACCCTCATCCCGACCGCTTCACACTCGGCTGCGAACCGTTCCAGCGAGAGCTGGAGATCACGGCCTGAAGAAGCCAACAGCACCACGTCATCTGCAAAAAGCAGAGACGCGATGCTGAGGTCCCCAAACCGGACCCCCTCAACGCCTCGGCTGCGCCTAGAAATTCTGTCCATAAAAATTATGAACAGAATCGGTGACAAAGGGCAGCCTTGGCGGAGTCCAACCCTCACTGGGAACGAATCCGACTTACTGCCGGAAATGCGGACCAGACTCTGGCATCGGTGATACAGGGACCGAACCGCCCTTATCAGTTGGCTCGGCACCCCGTACTCCCGAAGCACCCTCCACAGAACCTCCCGAGGGACACGGTCGAACGCCTTCTCCAAGTCCACAAAACACATGTGGACTGGTTGGGCAAACTCCCATGCACCCTCGAGGATCCTGCCGAGGGTGTAGAGCTGGTCCACTGTTCCACGGCCAGGACGAAAGCCACACTGCTCCTCCTGAATCCGAGGTTCGACCTCCCGACGGACCCTCCTCTCCAGCACCCCTGAATAGACCTTACCAGGGAGGCTGAGGAGTGTGATTCCCCTGTAATTGGAACACACCCTCCGGTCCCCCTTCTTAAAGAGGGGAACCACCACCCCAGTCTGCCAATCCAGAGGCACTGTCCCCGATGTCCACGCAACGTTGTAGAGGCGTGTCAGCCATGACAGCCCCACAACATCCAGAGCCTTTAAGAACTCTGGGCGGATCTCATCCACCCCCGGGGCCTTGCCACCGAGGAGTTTTTTAACTACCTCAATGACTTCGACCCCAGAGATTGGAGAATCCGCCTCAGAGTCTCTAGGCCCTGCTTCCTCAATGGAAGGCGTGTAGGTGGAATTGAGGAGGTCTTCGAAGTATTCTCCCCACCGACTCACGACGTCCCGAGTCGAGGTCAGCAGCACGCCATCCCCACTGTAAACAGTGTTGACGTTGCACTGCTTCCCCCTCCTGAGACGCCGGATGGTGGACCAGAATTTCCTCGAAGCCGTCCGAAAGTCATTCTCCATGGCCTCACCGAACTCCTCCCACGCCCGGGTTTTTGCCTCAGCAACCGCCGAAGCCGCGTTCCGCTTGGCCATCCGGTACCCGTCAGCTGCCTCCGGAGTCCCGCAGGCCAAAACGGCCCGATAGGACTCCTTCTTCAGCTTGACGGCATCCCTTACCGCCGGTGTCCACCAGCGGGTTCGGGGGTTGCCGCCACGACAGGCACCAACGACCTTACGGCCACAGCTCCGGTCGGCCGCCTCAACAATGGAGGCGCGGAACATGGTCCACTCAGACTCAATGTCCCCCGCCTCCCCCGGGACGTGGGAAAAGCTCTGCCGGAGGTGGGAGTTGAAGCTCTTCCTGACAGGAGATTCTGCCAGACGTTCCCAGCAGACCCTCACAGAGCGTTTGGGTCTGCCAGGTCGGACCGGCATCTTCCCCCACCATCGGAGCCAACCCACCACCAGGTGGTGATCAGTTGACAGCTCCGCCCCTCTCTTCACCCGAGTGTCCAAAACATGCGGCCGCAAATCCGATGACACGACTACAAAGTCGATCATCGAACTGCGGCCTAGGGTGTCCTGGTGCCAAGTGCACACATGGACACCCTTATGTTTGAACATGGTGTTCATTATTGAAAATCCGTGTCGAGCACAGAAGTCCAACAATAGAACACCGCTCGGGTTCAGATCAGGGGGGCCGTTCCTCCCAATCACGCCCTTCCAGGTCTCACTGTCATTGCCCACGTGAGCATTGAAGTCACCCAGTAGAACGATAGAGTCCCCAGAAGGAGCGCTCTCCAGCACTTCCTCCAGGGACCCCAAGAAGGGTGGGTACTCTGAGCTGCTGTTTGGTGCATAGACACAAACAACAGTCAGGACCCGTCCCCCCACCTGAAGGCGGAGGGAGGCTACCCTCTCGTTCACCGGGGTGAACCCCAATGTGCAGGCGCCCAGCCGGGGGGCAATAAGTATACCCACACCTGCTCGACGCCTCTCACCGTGGGCAACTCCAGAGTGGAAGAGAGTCCAGCCCCTCTCGAGAGGGCTTGTACCGGAACCCAAACTGTGTGTGGAGGCTAGTCCGACTATATCTAGTCGGAATCTTTCTGCCTCGCACACCAGCTCGGGCTCCTTTCCAGCCAGAGAGGTGACATTCCATGTCCCAAGAGCCAGCTTCTGCAGCCGGGGATCAGACCGCCAAGGTCCCCGCCTTTGGCTGCCGCCCAGCTCACATTGCACCCGACCCCTTCGGCCCCTCCCACAGGTGGTGAGCCCATGGGAAGGGGGACCCACGTTTCCATTTCGGGCTATGCCCGGCCGGGCCCCATGGGCGAAGGCCCGGCCACCAGACGCTCGCCTTCGAGCCCCGCCTCCAGGCCTGGCTCCAGAGGGAGGCCCCGGTGACCCGCGTCCGGGCGAGGGAAAACTAAGTCCATTTATATTACTCATCATAAGGGGCTTGTGAGCCGTGCTTTGTCTGGCCCCTCACCTAGGACCCGTTTGCCATGGGTGACCCTACCAGGGGCATGAAGCCCCCGACAACATGGCTCCTAGGATCATAGGGGCACGCAAACCCCTCCACCACGATAAGGTGACGACTCGCGGAGGGGTCTGTATGTTATTTATACTATTAATGTATTTACATGTTTGAAACAATTATTTAATGTTTTAATAAAATATGCACTTAAATGGTTTCATACACATTTATTGACACACACAAAATGTACAGATGAGAGGGTGACCATACTTCGCGGATTTCACCTATCGTGTTTTTTTTTGGAACCAATTATCCGCGACAAAGGAGGGATTGCTGTACTACTGCATATAGACTATTGATATTTTTCACCACTGGAACGAGCGAGGAGGCTCAGGTGAGCTTTGTTGGGTACGCACGCGTGATGGTCATGAGCAAGGCTCACCTGATTGGAATTAGCTAGGGCTGGGTTCGGCAACCCAAAATGTTCAAAGAGCCATATTGGCCCAAAAAACAAAAAACATACCTGTCTGGAGCTGCAAAAATCTAAAAGCCTTTTATAATGCACCATAGACTGTCAATACATAAGTTGTATGCCTACTATTAAAATAATTTAAAGAAAAATAGTGGTGTCAATTTGATCATTTCTTCTTGCGGCCCATTAGAGTTCACGTATCTGCATAGCAGCGCTGTCTGTTCGATATCAGTCACGTCACACGACTCATCCATCACAGGCAATTGAGAAAGCTGGAGCTGAATTTATGTCCTTGATCTGCTGATCGGTGATATTGTTTGTTTGGAGAGGCATGCCTTTAATTGTCTGAATGATCTCGGTTTTGTTTTTGAAGCCCGAAAATAGGCACTGATATTTTAATGAATGAATCCTTCATGTACTCGCCATCGGTGAATGGTTTTCTGCGCTTTATTATCTCCGGGGTTGCAACAAAACTTGCAGCAGTAGTAGAGTTTGGAGATGCAATCCACTTCTTGAAACTGTTTTTTTCGGTCCTCAAATTTCTCCACCAGCACTGTAATTGCACCTTTCCTCTCAGTTCCAACTGGGTGATTGGCAGCAAATTTAGCATGCTTTAGCTGAAAATGTCTCTCTAAATTGCTCTTGTTATTTGACGACTTCTCATTGCAAATCAAACATGGAGGCAATGCTTCAGCATCGGCAATGAAAGCAAATAGTTCAGTCCGTTCTTTCTTAAAGCCTCTGTTCTCATCAACAATCTTTCTTTGTTGATAATTTGTCCAACTCGTTATCAACACTTATTTAAGGAAACCACTATAACTATAGATAACCGTACTATTACTCAGAGCGATACTGTAACTAATCTCGGGGTAATATTTGACCAAACGCTCTCCTTTCAAAAGCACATTAAGAATATAACCAGAATTGCGTTTTTTCACCTTCGTAATATTGCTAAGATTCGTCCGATCCTCTCGACCGGTGAAGCGGAAACTATTATACATGCGTTCGTCACGTCGCACCTGGACTACTGTAATGTATTATTCTCTGGTCTTCCTAAGTCCCGCATTAAAAGTCTACAGTTAGTACAAAATGCGTTCGTCACGTCGTGCCTGGACTACTGTAATGCATTATTCTCTGGTCTTCCTAAGTCCAGCATCAAAAGTCTACAGTTAGTACAAAATGCTGCTGCGAGGCTGCTCTCACGGACAAGACAATTTGATCACATTACCCCAATATTAGCCAACTTACATTGGCTCCCGGTCCATTTAAGATGTGACTTCAAGGTTCTTCTATTAACCTATAAATCACTGCATGGCTTAGCGCCTTCATATCTCGTCGACCTAGTTGTTCCTTATGTTCCGTCTCGTAACCATCCATCCATCCATCCATCCATCTTCTTCCGCTTATCCGGGGTCGGGTCGCGGGGGCAGCAGCTTTAGGAGGGACTCCCAGACTTCCCTCTCCCCAGCCACTTCATCCAGCTCATCCCGGGGGATCCCAAGGCGTTCCCAGGCCAGCTGAGAAACATAGTCTCTCCAGCGCGTCCTGGGTCGTCCCCGGGGTCTCCTACCGGTGGGACATGCCCGGAACACCTCCCCAGGGAGGCGTCCAGGAGGCATTCTTGCTAAGATGCCCGAGCCACCTCATCTGGCTCCTCTCAACGTGGAGGAGTACCGACTCTACTCCGAGTCTCTCCCGGATGACCGAGCTTCTCACCCTATCTCTAAGGGAGAGCCCGGACATCCTGCGGAGAAAACTCATTTCGGCCGCTTGTATCCGAGATCTCGTTCTTTCGGTCACGACCCAAAGCTCGTGACCATAGGTGAGGGTAGGAGCGTAAATCGACCGGTAAATTGAGAGCTTTGCCTTTTGGCTCAGCTCTCTCTTCACCACAACGGACCGGTACAGGGTCCGCATTACTGCCGACGCTGCACCGATCCGCCTGTCGATCTCACGCTCCATCCTCCCCTCACTCGTGAACAAGACTCCAAGATACTTGAACTCCTCCACTTGGGGCAGGATCTCATCCCCGATCCGGAGAGGGCATTCCACCCTTTTCCGATCGAGGACCATGGACTCGGATTTGGAGGTGCTGACCCTCATCCCGACCGCTTCACACTCGGCTGCGAACCGTTCCAGCGAGAGCTGGAGATCACGGCCTGAAGAAGCCAACAGCACCACGTCATCTGCAAAAAGCAGAGACGCGATGCTGAGGTCCCCAAACCGGACCCCCTCAACGCCTCGGCTGCGCCTAGAAATTCTGTCCATAAAAATTATGAACAGCATCGGTGACAAAGGGCAGCCTTGGCGGAGTCCAACCCTCACTGGGAACGAATCCGACTTACTGCCGGAAATGCGGACCAGACTCTGGCATCGGTGATACAGGGACCGAACCACCCTTATCAGTTGGCTCGGCACCCCGTACTCCCGAAGCACCCTCCACAGAAGCTCCCGAGGGACACGGTCGAACGCCTTCTCCAAGTCCACAAAACACATGTGGACTGGTTGAGCAAACTCCCATGCACCCTCGAGGATCCTGCCGAGGGTGTAGAGCTGGTCCGCTGTTCCACGGCCAGGACGAAAGCCACACTGCTCCTCCTGAATCCGAGGTTCGACCTCCCGACGGACCCTCCTCTCCAGCACCCCTGAATAGACCTTACCAGGGAGGCTGAGGAGTGTGATTCCCCTGTAATTGGAACACACCCTCCGGTCCCCCTTCTTAAAGAGGGGAACCACCACCCCAGTCTGCCAATCCAGAGGCACTGTCCCCGATGTCCACGCAACGTTGTAGAGGCGTGTCAGCCATGACAGCCCCACAACATCCAGAGCCTTTAAGAACTCCGGCCGGATCTCATCCACCCCCGGGGCCTTGCCACCGAGGAGTTTTTTAACTACCTCAGTGACTTCGACCCCAGAGATTGGAGAATCCGCCTCAGAGTCTCCAGGCCCTGCTTCCTCAATGGAAGGCGTGTAGGTGGAATTGAGGAGGTCTTCGAAGTATTCTCCCCACCGACTCACAACGTCCCGAGTCGAGGTCAGCAGCACGCCATCCCCACTGTAAACAGTGTTGACGTTACACTGCTTCCCCCTCCTGAGACGCCGGATGATGGACCAGAATTTCCTCGAAGCCGTCCGAAAGTCATTCTCCATGGCCTCACCGAACTCCTCCCACGCCCGGGTTTTTGCCTCAGCAACCGCCGAAGCCGCGTTCCGCTTGGCCATCCGGTACCTGTCAGCTGCCTCCGGTGTCCCGCAGGCCAAAACGGCCCGATAGGACTCCTTCTTCAGCTTGACGGCATCCCTTACCGCCGGTGTCCACCAGCGGGTTCGGGGATTGCCGCCACGACAGGCACCAACGACCTTACGGCCACAGCTCCGGTCGGCCGCCTCAACAATGGAGGCGCGGAACATGGTCCACTCAGACTCAATTTCCCCCCCCCTCCCCCGGGACGTGGGAAAAGCTCTGCCGGAGGTGGGAGTTGAAGCTCTTCCTGACAGGAGATTCTGCCAGACGTTCCCAGCAGACCCTCACAGAGCGTTTGGGTCTGCCAGGTCGGACCGGCATCTTCCCCCACCATCGGAGCCAACCCACCACCAGGTGGTGATCAGTTGACAGCTCCGCCCCTCTCTTCACCCGAGTGTCCAAAACATGCGGCCGCAAATCCGATGACACGACTACAAAGTCGATCATCGAACTGCGGCCTAGGGTGTCCTGGTGCCAAGTGCACACATGGACACCCTTATGTTTGAACATGGTGTTCATTATTGAAAATCCGTGTCGAGCACAGAAGTCCAACAATAGAACACCGCTCGGGTTCAGATCAGGGGGGCCGTTCCTCCCAATCACGCCCTTCCAGGTCTCACTGTCATTGCCCACGTGAGCATTGAAGTCACCCAGTAGAACGATAGAGTCCCCAGAAGGAGCGCTCTCCAGCACTTCCTCCAAGGACCCCAAGAAGGGTGGGTACTCTGAGCTGCTGTTTGGTGCATAGACACAAACAACAGTCAGGACCCGTCCCCCCACCCGAAGGCGGAGGGAGGCTACCCTCTCGTTCACCGGGGTGAACCCCAATGTGCAGGCGCCCAACCGGGGGGCAATAAGTATACCCACACCTGCTCGACGCCTCTCACCGTGGGCAACTCCAGAGTGGAAGAGAGACCAGCCCCTCTCGAGAGGGCTTGTACCGGAACCCAAACTGTGTGTGGAGGCTAGTCCGACTATATCTAGTCGGAATCTTTCTGCCTCGCACACCAGCTCGGGCTCCTTTCCAGCCAGAGAGGTGACATTCCATGTCCCAAGAGCCAGCTTCTGCAGCCGGGGATCAGACCGGCAAGGTCCCTGCCTTTGGCTGCCGCCCAGCTCACATTGCATCCGACCCCTTCGGCCCCTCCCACAGGTGGTGAGCCCATGGGAACGTCTCGTAACCTTCGTTCGTAAAACGCTAGTCTTTTAGTGACACCGAGGGCCAAGAAAATGTCTGCAGGGTCTAGAGCAGTGGTTCCCAAAGTGGGCGGTGGAAAGATCTGGGGGGGCGGTGAGTACGAAGGGGGCGGTAGGGGGGCGGTGAGGACGAAGGGGCGGTAGGGTGCGGCAGTCTGAAGTCAGAAGTTGAAGGGGGCGGTAGGGGGGCGTCAGTCCGAAGTCAGCAGTTCTAACGTTTGTTTGACGACACGTGCAGTAGGACAAGTCAGTCGACGGGGGGGACGGACGACAATTTGTACACAACATGTGCGGTTGTGGGTGGACGGACGACAATTTGTACACAACATGTGCGGTTGGACGAGTCAGTCGACGGGGGTTTAGGGTTGGAATGCCCTACCAATGGCTATTAGAACTGCTACCTCAGTAGAAACATTTAAGACACGTTTAAAGACACATTTCTATGATATGTCATGTTATGACACAAATGACATGGTGTCTGTATAGCAATTGTATTTATTGGCCCGAATAACCCAAAACATCTCGCTACATCGCGATTCAGTCAGTACATTATTAATAGTTCCATTTCACTCAATTCCAGGTTGTTCTGTATCGTTTGCAAATAAGTCACGCTCTTCTCCTCAAATCTAATCACTTTGCTACGAAGTAGGGTGGGTTGGCCAGTCTACACCGAGTGTTTACAAGCAATGCCAAAAGGTAAATGCACATTCACGGAGGAGTTGAATAAAACATTTCCCCGTGCTTTCGCCAGGTTCGTGATCCTTATGAAGCTGAGTGCTTGACATTCAAGGCAGGCACTTACGTGTCTGTGGCAAATAAAGGTGCTGAAGGAATGGGGTCGAAATACAAAAAGTCCTGCCTAGCTACAAAAACAGATATGCTCAAACCTCATTGAATAAAGTACATAAGCAGACAAGTATATTCACATATTAAATAAATAAAAGAAAAATTTTAAGCATATAATTATACCTACACACCAAATCAATAAAGAAGACATAACTAGACATTTTTTGATAAGTGGTAATTAGAAAGGTTTTTATAACTTTATGATCTGATCTATATTTCTGAGCACTTTGAAATAACAAATGTTTTTTGATATATTGCCTGAATAGCTTAATGACCCTTAAGGAACTGTTTAATGCATGCCTGATGATTTTCTAAATCACGGACATTGCCAAAGCAGTACTTGATTGTATCTTATGTTTTGACTAATGCTAGACGGCAGTTTTTGATTACTACTGAACGTTCTGGACAGAGGTAAATCTTTTGCCTAACAAAGAAAAGATATGGTTGAAAGCATGGTTAAACTAAGAATATGATGACATAAGCAAGTACATGGAGATCAAAAGAACAAACAAACAAAAACATGGTAAGTGGTGAGTACAAACTTTGCATAGTCAGGGAACATTAATAAATACGTAGATGATGTCACAGCGAAAAGCTCACATAATTCCGTACAAAATGACAAAATTGGAAGAATGGTGAATGGATGAGGTGGAACAGTGTATGTGCAAGAATGGAGGAGAATGTTTACAGGAAGGTCACTTGGAGATAAAACCAGCAGGTGCCAGAGGGAGACAGCCCAGCCAAAGATGATCGTCAAGGCTGAAAGACGGAAAGGAAAACAACAGCCCCCACACATCGAATCGGCCATAATCAGCACCCAACTCCACGGAACCAGCTCTCACCGAACCAGCACCCACTCCCATGGAATCAGACTCTCCTGCGAACTTGCCCCGCCCCAAAGACTCATCACTCATCAAACTTGGCCCACACTGGCATGTGCAACTGAATATAAGCTGACCAAAGAACCTTGAACATTGCCTTTTCTGAATGGAGACTTTCCGCTCTTGAAAGGCCCAGCGCTGTATTGTACTTTCCTGAAAACAGAGCTTTCTGAACAAGAATTGTGATTGAACTCAACCAACCTGTGTAAGTCTAATTTCTGCTTCAGTGTCTTAGCATTTTCCTAAATCTGAAGAAATCAAACGAGCACGCAGTGAGTAAATTGGATAACAAGTGATTGGCAACGGCTTTTGCCGTGAGGCGCAGATAGCGCGCTCCCTAAATTGTGGACAAAATCCAACAGTGCCAATGCACCCCGCAAGAGGAGGACTTTTTTTCTTCTTCAAACGGTGCACCGATGGTCATATTTCTTTTGTCTTTTTTTTTTTCTTAGTGTATCACTATAAAACTAAAAAATGTCAGTGTACAAATGTTTTTGTTATTGTATATATGTGTATATATATTTTGTTATTGTTTTATTAGGGCCAATAAATGCAATTGCTATACAGAGTGTATCACTATAAAACTAAAAAATGTCAGTGTACAAATGTTTTTGTTATTGTATATATGTGTATATATATTTTGTTATTGTGTTATTAGGGCCAATAAATGCAATTGCTATACAGACACCATGTCAAATGTGTCATCCCATTATGACACAAATGACCCCCCCCCCCCAAAAAAAAAAAAAAAGACTTCCCCCCCCGCCCAAAAAGAAAGGTGTCTTCGTTTTCTGAATCCCAAATCTGGTCACGCTAATTATTAGCGCGCTTCAGACTAAACTCACTATGTTTAAACTCCAAACCAGTAGGGGGCAGGAGGCTGTCGCGTCTTCCAAGAGAAATAAGACACCGTGAGTTTGAGCTCCGGAATGGGATTGAGTCGATAGCGCTATTCTTGGGCGAAAGGCCTGTGCTACTGCGTGCGGCGTGAGGGTCGTGTCGGCTGGCGGCCTTGCGCTGCTCCCTCTGGTGGCAGGACCAGCAATCTGCCGCGTTCCGGTCGTGTCGGCTGGCGGCCTTGCACTGCTCCTTCTGGTGACGGGAACAGGAATCTTCCATGTGGACTTTTCGTACGAACTTTTCATTTTTAACAAAGAAAATGTCAAATGGAAGAAAAGGGATGCACATTTCTCTCATGATGCTGTTTACAGTGGTTCGGGATTAAATGTTGTTGCTTCGTTGAGGTTTGTTTTTCTTTTCTGATTGCTGAAACACGCCACAAAAAAGACCCCAAATATGCATAGAACACATTGAACTATGAAGAATTTTTCACCATTGGAAGTTCCTCTGCGAGCCCATTAGCAGGATGAAAGTGAAGACTTTTGCGGCAAGGTTAGCAACAACACATTTTCTCTTGAGTCTGCAGGTGCTTTTCATGCTGTTTTGGGGGAACTTGTCTGGACTCTTTGCGTAAAGCCCACCTCCTTCGCAGATAAAATTGGCTTTTAAGGGTCCTTACTACTTTGTTATTGTTCTCTTGGTGACTTTAGACTGTGCTTGCCTTTGGTCCTTCAAAGCAGGTGTCAAGTGCGCTATGAGTGCTTGAATGTTTTGTGTGTGTCTCTGCGTGTGCATGTGAATATGGATGACCACACGTGTGTTTGTGCATGAGTGTAAAGATGCAAATGCGTCTGTGCTGGTTTGTGCTCGTGCGTCAAAGTGTGTGCATGCCAGCGTGTGTCTATATTTAGTCAGGCGAGAAGTATGGTTGGGATATCTCCGGTGTCTGTCCCACTTGGTGTGTTGGCGCATCATCGGAGCTTCAAGTTTGCCTCCGGAGTGTCCAAACGCTGCCGGCACTCAACCTTGCTCCTCCTCGTCTTCCTCATCTTCTTCTGCCCGGCGAACCTTTCTATATCTCGTGCTCCACCCTGCTGACCTTTGCCGCAGGTAAGCTGCACTCAAAGTCCTTATTGGAAAAACTCACTCGCCCGCTCACTGAGAAACTTTTTAAAGCATTTTTTCATTTGCGCATTTTTGTCCGATCGCGCAACTGCAGCGCACCGACGACCGTGCAACCGTAGCGCACTGCCGACCGCGCAACTGCACCACACTGGTCGCAGTATGGTGACAGAGCCGTCGCTGAAATTTAGAAATATTTTTAAAGTCCTGATGTACTTTCCCAAATTTAAGTGGACCGCAGTGCGCAGGGAGCTTAATTTGGTCTGATCGCGCAACTGCAGCGTGCTGGGCGCTCACTGTCGCATTGCTTTAAGAGCATCTTTGTGTTTTAGGATGGCTTTACTGGTCCTACTTGCTTTCTTTGGAAGCATAATTAGGGGTTAATACAATCCTCAAAGTAACGAAAATACAATAACAACGGAGTCAGTTGGCATCCGGGCCGCGCGGTCGGATTTTCTCGGGTCCTCTCGGCTCATCTCGCGAGGTTCGACCTTCGAAATTTGTTTGACAACCGAAGCAAAAAAATCTCGAATTTCTCGTTCGAATTCCGATTTGTTCGAGAACCGGGACGTTCGAAAACCGAGGTTTGAATGTATACTGATCACATTGATCACAATGCAAAAAACAATCAATCTGCATGTGCAATGAAACTGGCCTTGGAATCTTGTGCAATATTCTGGTTTCCTGTGCAATAATCGGGTTTCCCATATCACTCCATATTTGTACATATCTGTATATACTACTGCCTGTATATACGACTGCCTTTTCTATATATTTGATATAATTTTCTTACTTTTTTTCTTCCTTATCTTGTGTGCTCTGGGTACTTTTTATTTAATTTGCTTTTGTTTGCATCAAAGGAAGCAAGGCTCAAATTTCGATGTATGTATTGTGTACAAAGGCAATAAAGGCGATTCTGATTCCAATAGTGGACGTGCATGCGTGCGTGCGGTTCTTGCTGCAGCTGAGCTACAACCTTGGGATGACTTGCAAGAAGCACGTGGGGAGTGGTTGACTTCTAAAGTTGCTTTTCAGAAAGCACGTGGGATGGCTTTTGTCATGCTCACACACGCACGCATACACTTTTATGGGTTCTGTAGTTGTTGAATCGTTGGCAGTGGCTAAAGGTCAAAACAAGTGTGGGTGTGCGTGCTACGGTCAGGTGTTGTCATTTGAACACGTTATGACAGCTGTCCGTCTAACTGTGTCCTCCCGGATGGATGGACATGAGTTTGTTGTTCATGTCTGTGCAGAGGCGCTGTGGTGCCAGCAGGGGGCCACTGAGCCCAAATGGCTTCGGACTACACTGATGACGTCATGGGGGAGCCAGGCTCCACCTCTCTGGACATTGACAACGTACTCATGCTGCTGCAGGGTCAGTAAAACTACACAACACCAAACGTGCTCACACGTCACCTAGGGCGATAATTAGAGAAGGTTTATGTCCAACATGGGGGGTGGGCGATTAATAGAGAACACTTTTTGTCCGATCGCCAAGGGGCACTGAAATGGGCGATAATATGTATATTTTCCTTATGTAGTATGCAATACCTGCATCTCATTGGTGTTCTTAACACTAGAACTGCGGCTGTTTTGATCTACCTCTAACAGCGGGGTGCGTCAATTGACGCTCAATTGATGCGACGTGTTACTGTCGCACATCACATGTTGAGCACGTCATGTTATCGCGATCGTCTTGTTCGAGCGCACGCCCCGAAAACGTAATTGTGTGAGGATATTGTAGCGGAGTGACGAGTGTAATTTATGGAGAAAAACAATTTAAAAGGGACATTCGACCTGTTGTCAAATCAGTCATATTTAAACTTGGAAAATGTAAGTTTTGGGTGGAATTTTTAGCAGCATGGGCGATAATTAGAGGTATCAATGTTTTTTATTTATGTCATCGCTAACACACACTGGGCGATTATTAGAATATGGGCGATAATTAGAATAAATATGTTATATTTCAGCCCCCCCCCCCAAAAAATTTTTGTGATGTGTTCGTTAATGACAAAAAATATCACTTGTGTATACAGTAACCACATCATTAACAAAACACAAAAGATGAAAGAAACCATTGGGGAATCCTTAAATGGATTTCATTTGCCCTCTTTCTGCTGTGCACAAGTTGGCCACTAGGAGGCAATACAATGCAGCCATGCAAAGACAAACAAAGAAGAATAGACCTGTGAGTATTGTTAAACTCAAGTGCTACATCCAAAGTCGAATATGACATATTGGGCCACATTTTCGATGACAGTTCTCGCACGACTCGCTCATCCGTGTGTGCTTTCCAATTTCCAGAAATAAAATTGGCTGACCGGGTATTTCTGACGTCTTCAAAGGCGCCGGCTCATGTGGACAGGCTTCATGCGTCATCGGGCAGTAGGCGGGGGACACCCTGAACCGGTTGCCAGCCAATCGCAGGGCACACAGAGACAGACAACCATTCGCACTCACACTCACACCTAGGGACAATTTGGAGTCTTCAATCGGCCTACCAAGCATGTTTTTGGAATATGGGAGGAAACCGGAGCGCCCGGAGAAAACCCACGCGGGCCCGGGGAGAACATGCAAACTCCACACAGGGAGGGCCGGAGGTGGAATCGAACCCGCACCCTCCTAACTGTGAGGCGGACGTGCTACCCAGTGCGCCACCGAGCCGTCTTTTATTATTATTATTATTATTATTATTATTATTATTATTATTATTATTATTATTATTTTGTGCAGTACTTGATTGGCTGAAGTAAATTCGCAAAACAGGAAGTGATGATGTCAATTGAAAAAAAAAAATGAAAAAAATAGTCCTCTCACTGGACAGTAAGTTAGGTACACCTTGCAGCCACATTCAATACAAAAGCCGAGGTGCAAACAATATCAAGTTCAATTGCCAATGCCGCCAATGTGTGTGTGCGGACATTTGCAGTTCAGCATTCAGCCCCAATGAGGCACAAATTGTGGTTGGGCGCCATCTTCTACCATCTTGGTGCCAGTAACTACAGTATAATAATTTGCGTTGAGAAGGTTCCTTTGAACACTGTGCCGGCATCTTGTGGCGTCTTTAAGCAATTACAGCCGAAATTATATTTTACCCAGATCGATTCTACGCGACTTGCTGTCTACCGAAGTTGGGTCACGGCCTCCAAAATTTGTCTCATCGTAAATACATTCTCAAGTAGTATTTTAAATGAATTTTAAATTTTTCTACTAGTCGATTACTTGACTATGTTACTTGTGTCTACCTCATGCACTGGATGGAGGTCTCCAATTTCATTGTACTATGTAGAATGACAATAAAGGTTTTCTGATTCTGATTCTGATTTCTGATTCTGACTATAAAGACAATGTGAAGCTAAATGATTAGCGTGTAAACGCAATTCGCAAATTCTGGACCCCAAAGTCCATGTAAACTTGAGCTTTAGCTGACAACGACTGTGATTTTTGCTCTATATTCAACATTGGGGAAATGACAGATGCTTTCAAACGTGATCAAACGTGTCTCAGTGAAATATTTCACACTTGTGTGTTTGATGGAGACATGAAATAAACTAGACCAATGTGTGCGTGCGTGTGCAGTGGAGCAGGAGCAGATCCAGAAAAGGACTTTCACCAACTGGGTGAACGCCCAGCTGGCAAAGGTGAGCGCCAGTTCAACTCACACCTTTTGGCACTCAAGCAAATGTTTCACATTTGTCAGTGGCACAACACGCTGCTGCTAAAAAAAGTCGGTCTGCATTTGAGCGCTAGCAAAGGAACATTAGTCAGTAGACACGTTAGCATGGTGTTGCTAAAAAGCTTGAACGTGATGTCACCGTTATCGCACACTTGTATGATTGACTGACATGTGCGAGGACCAAGAAAACATGTAAGGAAGTTATCAGGTCTTCTTCCGAAAATAATAATATTTTATCCCGTGCTGGCATACAAGTCAAGTCAAGTCAAGTCAAGTTTATTTGTATAGCCCTAAATCACAAACAGTCTCAAAGGGTGTTAGAGATTTGCTTACTCCAACTTATTTTGCAAGAACCACAAGGAGACAGGCAAGTTCTTTTAGACACCTGCAGGTGGAGAGTTCACTCGCTACAGGAATGAAGTCTAAAAGTCTCCTCCCTGCAAGGGCATATTTATTAGGAGGAACAGAGTGGGGGTGGGAGTGGACAGGTTTGGTGAACCCCCGGCCTCTGATAAGATCAGAGCAGGGGGTGTTTTACACTATTGTGGGAAACAGACTCTGCATTGTGAGGGCCAGACGTGATTGATTTAATTATTACATTGTGAGGGCCAGACGTGATTGATTTAATTATTACATTGTACATTCCAACATAATCATAGGATCAAACTAACCTGAAAACCCTAACATCTCCCTCCTGATTTATCATATGATTATGCCACCCCAAACAACAACGATAAGCAAGAGAAAAAAACAACAACATATATACGTATAATGAAGAAAGTAGAATGGTAAAAATAAAAACAACAAACAATGATAGCAACACTTTCCAGTGAAGATGAGGCATTACCTCAACACCCCAGATCAAACTTATTGTGTAAGCGAAAAACCTGCTGTCCAGATGTTATTAGCAGGAAAATTCTTACACGGCCCCGTTGCCACAGGCGGCCAGAATGCTATGAATAACAAAAAATAAAAAGAAAAACAGAAACAGTACATCATTGTATCCATCACTTGCGAAGCATTTTCGATGGTCAAATCATCAAGTTTCTGTAAAACATGCTCAACAGAACAGCATCTACGCAATCCACGTGTCATTATCGTCATCACATCCGTCATCTCTAAGAAGTTGTATATGAACTTGGGCTACAGTAGAGGACACAAACTTCGACACAGCAGACTTCAAACATGGGATAACGCAGGTCGTAAACGAGCACAACACCACCAGCACAACAAGCACAGGAGACAGCAATTTCAAAAGCAGTTGCCACCAGTTGCCAGAGAAAAACCACGAAAAGAAATCAAACTGATGTGGGACCTTGTCATTAGACATGGCCTGCTGTAAGTTCTTCAGTGAATTCATGGCGTCGTTGATGTGGGTGTCATTTTCTCCTGGTATGTATGTGCAACAGGAAGTCCCAATGATGTGGCACACACCACCTTGTGCTGCCGTCAACAAGTCCAGAACCATCCTGTTTTGCAAGACCATCAGTCTGATAGCCTGAATCTCTCTATTTTGTCCATCGTTGACTTGCAGCGAGAGATTCACAAAGGATTGAAAACGATAGTTCAGTGTCTCGATGAAGAGCGATAGTTTCCCAACCCCAATCTGAGGGAAGAGCGCAAGGACAACTTTGTCTCCGGCAGACCATACTTTATGGTCCTCTGGAACGTTCACACCCCAGACAGGGTCATGAGGGTCAAAGGTTGTAACTGCTCTGCGTCGACGTCCAGTAGAGTTACGTGCTCCTGTCAACAAATGGTGTCGTATCCTGTAGGTGTGGTCTGTCACCCACACTGGTGCACACACTCCTGTCCAGTTGGCGGGCAGCATCGGATAAACCTTGTGACCACAAAGCCACCAGCCATTCTGTATGAAGTATGTTCCGTTCGATGGTGTAGCCATGTTGGTTGGAGAGCCCTCCCCACCTGAAATGGCTCTCTTATCTTGACACTCATCGGTGATGTCCAGAGCTCCCATCCAGTTTCCTCCTGGAGAGCAGTCGTCGTTAATGCATTTGTGGGTCCTGCAACCTTGGGTGCAACATGTGTAGTCAGCAAGACTTGGAATGCTCCCTCCCGTCGTGGCTGGCCCAGTTCCTTCCTTTGATGACCTCGATGTAGACCCAGTCTCCTGGATTGATGGGGTTGTCGACCTGTGAGGAGGAAAGATCAAGCGGCAGTAAATTTGTCTTTGACACAGTTTGAGCGTCCTGATCATATAATCTGCCAAGGACTGCTCTTCATCTGTTGTTTGCAACTCTCGTAGTCAATTGTAGTGCCCATTTAACTGGCAAATAGGAATGTTTGCGGGAAGAGTTTGAACACTTCCTAATGATTCCCTTTAACCAAAAACTATTTATGACAGGGGCGTTCCCATTTATTGCCTCCTGGTTTAAAAGAGATTGTCTTATCCATGCCTTCTTTGTCCTCACACGCTCGCACCCACACAGGGTGTGAACACACACACACACACACACACACACACACACACACACACACACACGCACCCACGCAGACAAAGAGATTCTAATCCATCTCTCATGTAGCTTCTCTTGATAGAATCTCCTATTGGTAACTGTATAGCAGACGTTTTAGCATATAATCCCATACTCTGCTCTCTCACTTCTACTTTTCCATGTCGGTGCAGTCGTAGGTGGCCCCTATTGCAGTCATTGTCTTGTTAACTGTCGCCTTGTGACTCCTATGCATGACTGTGTGAATGTCAAAAATTGAACGTACCTAACTTTCTGACCATCCAACCTCCACTGTGGTATAAAAAACCTTACTATTGTATTGAGTAGGTACATTGAGCAACCTAGCTTCCTCCTGACTGCCAAATGTCCTGTTCTAAAATTTATATAACTCGACCTCTACGTCTTAAGCTTGATGAGCCAAAATATAAGATCTTGCTCTTGTTTCCTACCGTTTTAGTCTATTTGTTTTATCCAAATCCGTTCAATCTCTGATTATAATCTGTAGCCCTACGTATTTTTCAAATTTTTATTTATTTATTTATCAAATCTCCTCAGTTCTGTCAAACTCAGTGCACAATGAACCTCCCTTCCACTTTGAACCAAGCTTCACCAAATTTGGGAACGCCGTAGCAAGGAGTGCGATTTGGTTGTCAGACACTCCAAGTCCATATCTTTTTGCCGCACTTCACCCTATCAAGTTGGTGTTCTTTTGTTGTTGCTTCAGAGTGACCCCATCCATCACTCCCATGTCGCCCGCAAGGCAACCTCGATTGCCAGAGATGTGAGTCACCCGGCTCACTCTTTGTTTGACCTTCTGCCCTCTGGGAAGAGGTACAGGAGCCTGCGCTCCCGCACCACCAGACTCGCAAACAGCTTCTTTCTCCAGGCTGTTAGGGCCCTGAACTCGCTACCCCCTTCTGCGTAGCGTGCGGCACTGTTGCGCTACTTTCGGGAATGTCTGCTGTACGCGCACTTGCTCCTTTTTTTTTCTGCTCCTCCTATTTATTTATTGTTGTTTATTATTGTTGTTGTTGTGTTATTTATTCATTATTTATTCAGCACGCTTTTGTTATACTTGTTTACTTGTTGTCTGTTGTGAGCCATGTCTTGTCACCGTGGGATAGGGGGGAACGAAATTTCGGTTTCTTTGTGTGTCTTTGGCATGTGGAGAAATTGACAATAAAGCTGACTTTGACTTTGACTTTGAATGAGTCCATTGTTCAAATGAGTCAATTTTCATCATTGTGAGTTCCTCCGCTTTCCACTGTCTTTTCTCGTCCCCGAGGATGTTGTATTTCCTCTGGAGTGTACTTGTCCTCCTCCAAGCACAACAGCAGTCTTTTCTTGTCCTTCGCCAAAGGTCAAAGGTGCTTCAGAGCCAGGCACCATTTTGTAGTTGTTCACGGCTGCAGGCGAAGACTCGGATTGGGTTTCAGGGGCCCTGACACTGAGAATGACAGGCTGGTTTGAACACTTGTAAGACTATCTCCAAATGTAGCTGCTTCCATCAATTTGCTGGTAATGTTTGTTTACCAAACTTCAAATTCTTCTAATAACAGCGGTCTCGTTTTTATATCGTAAATCCTGCAACTCATCCTATTTTTGAGCTACATTTTATCTATAGTTCCAATTTAATCGGACAGTATGTTGTCTTCAGTATCATTATTGAAAATCAACTCATCGAGGTCTGCTTTCCACATCAAGCCCTGATCTGTATGTCTTGACCTCTCATGTTATTGTCATGCTTGCTCAAAAATGTGACTTAGAGTATGGTGCTGTGAATTCTCAATCTCCCCAATGAAATTGGATCCCACCTCGTAGTTCTTATCGTTCTCATGTTCCTGTTAGCCTGCAATTGTCCAAATCAAAAATGTTTTCTTTTAACTGTCTTTCTTTTGAACCTCTAAATCTCTCGTGTTGCTAAACTATCTACACCAGAACAAAAAAAATACCACAATATAACACCAAATGTATTCGAAAATTCATCATAAAGTGTTGTCTTATTACTATCTTCCACTATCTGTCCTACTCGCCCCCCCCCCTTTTTGAGGCTTGGCAACGCCCATGCCTCACACCTTGACAAACTTTTTGGGAGAATGCGTTCTTTACTACATACGATTCCATCATCATTTAATTTGACTTTCTTTCCAAAACGCTTCTCAATTTCTCAGTTCACACATCTTCTACATGTGTTACTGGTTCTCCAGTTTTTTTCTAGTTAATTATCAATCCAAAAGCTACGTGTTTCTTTCTAACATTCAACCTGTAATTTCTTTTCATTCAGGCTATCATTCATCAATGTTCATTTGCATCTCACACGCAGTCTCCAAAAAGGAGTCTTTCTATTACATTGGTCCCAATTCATCCAAGCTCACCACACAACATTCATATATCATTTTCAACTCAGGTTTCCTGGTAGAACAATCCACCAATTCAAAAAAACTTAACTATAACAACCAACTGGCAAATTAATCTGAATTTTTTTCTTTGTTTTTAAATTTGAAGAACCCAATCTCTCAGATTTAGCTTGCATGTAGAATTTTGTATAATCTTATAACACAACCAATCAATTATTCCTATTAAATGTAGCATTGCAAAATCTTAAATTCACAATTTAGCTTCTTCCAATTCCTGAAAGCATGTTCTGTCATTTTTTTTTTCCCGAATTTCTCATGTGGGCTCGACACTTTACATGCACTAGTGTGGATTAGTTTCTGCTTGCAAACAGATTTCTTTTTCCTCTCATTTTTATCTTTCAAAATCATTTCTGTTCTGCGGTGCAAATTGGATAGACCACAGTCTAGCAAATTTTTTTTATACTAAAACTTTAGCCAATGTTCATCATTTTAACATATACGCACACACATGCACAGCTCTCGCATGCAAAAGGTAGTTCCCAGCAACAATGATTCGTCACAGGCTGGCCATTTCCTGTGGTCGATCATGAGCTGGTCCCTCCCATGCACACGAGGACAGCACATTCTAATTTTATTTATTTATCTTCTAGAAGCAAGTTGCATTTATTTACCACTTGATTTGCGTATTTTAACTTTAGTGTAACACAATTTGAGCTCTAGTCATTTGTAATTTGGGCATACAAACAGCATTGTCACACTTCTTGGATGGACAGGATTTCTAATAATCTAAAAAAAATTCTAATAATCTGACAATGACATGTTTTGCTGTCATATGGGCATCTATTCTTTCTTTCTCTGTATGAGCATAAGCGGTCAAAGAGGAGGAAGCTTGTCATGCTAAAAATGAGGCTTTTCCTCTTTTCCTTCCTCCACCCTTTGATTGATATTGTTTTGCAAAACGACACTCTCGTGCGAAGTGTCCTCGTCTCCCACAGTTCCAACAGTTGTCAGAATCTCGTGGGGGTTTTGAATTATATGGCGGCCTGCGACCTTGTTGGCCTCTACCTCTCCCTCTGCCTAGCTGGGACCCTTGGAAGAAGACTGTTGTATCTTCATCTAGTTCATCATCATCATTATCTAGATGAAATACATCAGAACTTTTGCCTTTTTTGATCACTTTTTCAGCATGTCTGGCCCATTGCATAGTTGTTGTCACACTTGCAACATCCACTTCCACCAAATGTTTCCTCACCCAGTTGCCTATTTCAGGGCGGAAATTAGTGAGGAGCGCATTTTTAAGCTGTTGTTGATAAGCACCCTCAGCTGTATCATTGAATGGGATGCCACTATGTACCCTGAATTCTTTTTCAAAATCTACTCGCCATGTACTTCTCATCTCCGTCAAGAGGTAGAGATTTACCGTTTTTATTTCCCATCTTAATTCTAGTAGTTTAAGGTTTTACAATTTTTTTCAATTTGTTTTTTTTCTTTGAGGATCCTCAATGCAGGTTTAAATTGACCTTTCAACAAATTACTAGCCTGTTTTATTGCCATGGATCAACGCTAGAACTGCTTCTTAGTCAATTTATCCCACCAGTCACACACTCAATCACACTAACTCCAGCGCTTTTTTAGGCCTATCCAGGGATGGGTGTAAAACCCTCCCAAACAGCTTTGGAAAAACGGACAAAAGAAAAAATCTACGCCCTTCCTCAATTAAGAAAAAGAAGCTCTGTTTTTCTTAGCCCGTTTCTTCCACTGGGACTTGAACCCAAGCTATTCTTTGGCTTGGAAAAACATACAAAGAAAAATCTACGCCCTTCTTTGATTAACAAAAAAGAAGCTCCGTGTTTCTTAGCACGTTCCTTCCACTGGGACTTTAACCCAAGCCAGATCCCTCAGCTCGGAAAAACAGACAAAGAAGAGTCTACACACTTCTTCGATGAACGAAAAAGAAGCTCTGCCTTTCTTAGCCTGTTTCTTCCACTGGGACTTGAACCCAAGCTATCTCCCGTGCACCTCTATGTGTTACGCGTTTAACAACACAACACAATTTCAAGAACTTACTTGTCCCCTGGTTCGTCGCACTGCCGGGTCCCGTCAATCCACCTCTGTCAGACGAAGGCAGACCTAAGATGCTGGCCCAGCGAAGAATTTCCTTCCCAGGTCTTTCTTTACCAGGTCCGGCTAATGGACGCTGGCCCGTCGACGGTGTACAGCGCGTCGTCCTCCGTCAGCCAGATGATGGGTATGAGGGTCCCGGGTTTCGGCACCAAAATGTTAGAGATTTGCTTACTCCAACTTATTTTGCAAGAACCACAAGGAGACAGGCAAGTTCTTTTAGACACCTGCAGGTGGAGAGTTCACTCGCTACAGGAATGAAGTCTAAAAGTCTCCTCCCTGCAAGGGCATATTTATTAGGAGGAACAGAGTGGGGGTGGGAGTGGACAGGTTTGGTGAACCCCCGGCCTCTGATAAGATCAGAGCAGGGGGTGTTTTACACTATTGTGGGAAACAGACTCTGCATTGTGAGGGCCAGACGTGATTGATTTAATTATTACATTGTGAGGGCCAGACGTGATTGATTTAATTATTACATTGTACATTCCAACATAATCATAGGATCAAACTAACCTGAAAACCCTAACAAAGGGCTTCACATAGCCAAATTTGACAATTATTCTCAAAGCATCCCCTGATCTTAAGCTCCCAAAAGGGCAAGGAAAAACTCAAAAAACCCCTGCCAGGGGAAAATGAGAAACCTTGAGAAGGTACCACAGATGGAAGGATCCCTCTTTTAGGATCACCAGGTACAATCAAACGAAATGCGAGCCAAGACTCTGCGCTTGGCTTTGCTACAAACGGTAAACAATCAAACGAAATGCGAGCCAAGACTTCGTGCTTGACTTTGCTACAAACGGGGTTGCCTTACTGGAGTGATTTGAACATTTTCTTTGGCCTATCCAAAGTCATTTGCGACTGTGTGGATCGCGGGGTCCTTCCCAGGGATGTCAATTAGCCGTTTTTTTTCCCAGTCACATACCAATACGTCTTTTTACACTCTGATGCAGAGTACAGAGACGAGGAGTACTTTTCACGCATATGAGGTCAGTGAAGACGAAGACAGACCATTGGCAACTGTAAATGCTCCCGATGCACAGGGCAGAGATACTGGCGTGCTCTGAAAGACACACAAGCTGTACAAGAAGTGTTTTTTGTTTTGTTTTACTGGGGGAAATCAAATAATAAAACAGGGGGGAGAGATGATAATAATAATAATCATAAGAGTGATAAGTAGAGAAAGTCTGTGAGACAGTTTCCGGATGAGTGCATAAAGAGCAAAATCCTAGTAATGATAAGAATAGCAGCAATATGGCTTGGTGGTTGTCAACAAACGATTGCAGCAGGGCAGAATGTTCTTACAAGGGGATGAACAATAAATAGAAGCACAGGCAAAAATGGACAGCAACAGATGGACGGGTGATGACCCCCCCCCCCCCATTCGCCAACAGCAAAGCTCTACTGCAGATGTCAGTGCGACGCCCATGGCCTTGCATGGCTGTGTTCACGCCCACAACAGCGCAAACCGCGCGTTTTTAAGTATGTCAGCTTGCATGAGTCCGAAATAAGCAACAACTTGTCAGCTCCGTGCATGTCTCCGTGCAGTTTGTGCTCATGCTGCTCTGGTAGGAATGTTTCTGATTTGAATGAATGCCGCATACGCGTGTAGAGGAGACCTCCGTGCAGGGTGGTGGATCTCTTCAACGACTTCCGTGATGGATCCAAATTGTTGGACCTGCTGGAGGTGATGAGCGACCAGCGCATCGTGAGTCCAAAAGCTCTCTTTTTGCCAAAAGGTAATGCTAACGCGAATGCTAACGGCGTGCACTGCTTTGCTCAGATTCGGGAGCGCGGCAGGGGAACGTTCCAGCACAGGAGCAACATCGAAAAAGGTCTGGCGCTCCTCCGAAGCAAATCGGTAAATATAAAACCTGAGCCATGAGTTGGGATCGAGCCTCGGAAAGATATGGTTTGAGTCGCTTGTCTTGTTGCGCTTTCAGATCAAACTGGTCAACATAAACATTCCCGATATCATTGACGGAAAGCCGCGCATCATCCTGGGCCTCGTCTGGACCATCATCCTGCAGTATCACGTGAGGGCAGCGTCGATCGAATGATGTTCAAACTGCGAGCTCGGCGTTGCAGATTTTCGGGAGGCTAACATAGATCTGATGCTTTTCAAGCACATGCCATGATGAAACCACTTCAAACTATCTCCAGACAAACTGTCAGTATATGAGCTGTGTGTCCATTTTGAAAAGTATTTGGGTTCTATTTTCATCATTTTTGTCTCAGCTGGGTGGCTAAATGTAGTGCCGCTGCGCTGTTGCATGTGCGGCGAGCGGAAATGACAGCATGCTTGCGTCCCTCCCACAGATCGAGGAGTTGGCCAGCGGACTTTGCTTCACCTCGCACCAGTCGTCCATGGAGTCTCTGGCCAGTCTGGACTCGGGGTCGTGGCGGAGTGTCGGCTCGGCCGGCGGCGCCGCGGGTTCCGTCCTCCGCCAAGGCTCAGCACTCCATGCCCGCTTCAGGCTGTCGGCCAAGAAGACGCTGATGCTGTGGGTCCGTGAGCAGTGCCACAAGTGCGTAGGCTTCCTGAGACCCAGGTCAATGGTTGTGTTGTGAACACACACGCTCAACGTGAAGCGCACGTCCAGGCAAGAAAACTATGCGATGTGGTGAAAAAGGCAGAGAGAGAGGCTTTGAAATGCACTCAGGTAGCAGTCAACACCCGGGAAAGAGTATCTCTGGGTTCCGGTCTGAAAGGCCGGCAAGAGCGCGTGAACGTTGGTCCCCGAGGTGAAAGATGGCCAAAACCAACCGGGCAGCAGCTCACTTGCGCAGACCGAGACAGAACTTGTTCGAGCAAATCTCTGCAAAACTTGACTCCTCTCCCCCAGTGCCGCAAACGCTTGCACGGCTTTGCTTTCAGGGCGGGATGTTCGGCAAACGTGAAAGACTTCAAGGGCAGTTGGCGTAGCGGCATGCTCTTCCTGGCCATCTTGTCGGTGCTCCGCCACGACCTGGTCGACTTGTCCGAGGCGGCCGGCAGAAGCAACAGGCAGAACCTGGACGAGGCCTTCCGAGTGGCCGAGCAGGAGCTCAGCATCCCGCGGCTGCTGGAGCCCGAGGGTGAGAACCTTTCATTTCCAACAAAAGACGAAAACGCACCCAAACAGAATCTGCGAGTATCTGAATCCGCGGCCATATGCAGGGACCGATGTGCACGGAGCAAAATTTGTTTGTTTTTTTGAACGTCTTTTTTTGAACGCAAAGTTGCCCAAGCAGCAGCAAATGTTGCAGAGAGAATGACTGACCTATGGCCGCTCACTATAATGTGCGCGCAGACGTGGACGTTCGGGAGCCCGACGAAAAGTCCATCATGACCTATGTGACGCAATTCCTGCGTTACTCCAAAGACGTCTCAGAGGAGGACTCCCTGCAGGTCAGCCTCGAGTTCCTGCGCTACTCCAAAGACGTCTCAGAGGACGACTCCCTGCAGGTCAGCCTCGAATGCATGATCGGGAGTTCATGTGTGTCCTGGTCTTAAGCAGCCCCTCAATCCACAATTTGCTCAATCAACATCTCCAGATGGGTGCGCTTCCAAATGGTTCGGAGCGACTTAGCCTTTTTGCCAAGCTCCGACATGGCAAATGCTCTCGTGGTTGGATGAAGCGCGGTTATGCGGGAATCATGTGGGAAGCTCGCGGGAAGTGCGCGGGAAGCGCGCAGGAAGCGCGGGGCCAGGCGCCTGGCCAAGCCTCGCCCGTGATGTCATTTGTGTGCAAGCCGTTGTGCTTCCAAAACACCTTTCTCCGCATGCACTTTGAAGCCTCGCCATCAAGCTTGCCTCAATGAGATGTTGACTGAGTGGGTCCTCAGTCTGGCTTTTGCCTCCTCCCTTTCTCGGCACCAGGACCCGCAGCCTCCCAAAGCGGCGTCTCCCGTCAGCCTACCCGTTCACTACACTCCTGCCATCTCGGCGTCGCCACTGCGGCAGGTAATTGGCATCATGCTTAGCTGCATTTTTGGGAAATGGCATGGCAGCTCTTCTTGGCAAGGAGCAGCCCCCTCTGATTCAGAAGAGCTCGTCGGCAGGCCGGGCCTTTCTGGCTACAGCCCAGCGCTGCCCTTTCTATGTAGTTTTTGCATTTCCTTGCTATCAAGGCAAGTTTGTTACTAAAAAGGCAAAGTAGTCTTGTTCCTTCCCAGGTGAACCCTGAACGCAAGGCGCAGGAAGTATCGTGTTGGCTTCTGCGGGCACATGAGGAACTGCTGGAGGGCTGGGACTCCACCCGGGGCGAGAGCTACTGCGAGCGCTATAACGTATGTTGACCTTTTGAGACGGGTTTGGTGAAGGGGAACCCGCAGGTTTTGTGCCCATCCGTGCCGGGACGCCCCGAGTCGGAATCTTTTTTCCCATTGACATCAGGGACTTTGAGGATGCGGTTTCTTGTTTATCTTTCTAGCTGCTGTTCATGCGAATGTGCTGGAATTAGCTCATTTTTGTGCAATCCAACATAAAGCTCCTTTTGTCTTGCTGACGCGGCTTTTCAGAGACTCGCTTCACCTTTTAGCATTTGACTGCTCCCCCATACAGAGCACAGAGAACAAGGCAGAGCAATTTTGTCTGTTTGCCAGGTTTTCCACACCTTTGTGACGTCTTTCAATGAGCAGCGGCCGTCGATCATGTCTCTGTTAAGCGCTGTAAGACGAAGCTCCGCGCCGAGTGAGGAGCAGCGAGGCCTCAAGGAGGCCTGGGATGCCCTCACACAAAAGGTGGGCTCCTCCTACTCTTGCTTCTTTCTTCTTATATCGCGGTGTGCATGAGCTCAACTGCGGCTGGGCGGCAGGAGTTGTGCCACCAAGTGTTAAACAAACGCAGATGGGTTTGCAGTCGCCATGGTGGCCCTGACCCATATGTTGCCTCAATGACAGCTGCACGAGTACCAACTGGAGTTGGACGGCAGCCTGCCAGCCCCTCTGGACGTGGCGGCACGTTGGCTGCGGAGCACGGAAGACCTTCTGGCCGAGGAGGACGGAGAACTCCAGGACCACCGCCGGGCCGCGGACCAAGCCAAGGACAAACGGGAGCAACTCAAGGTGACGCTTTGTGGTGGGGGCACTTGCAAACCTTTGTGAGGGGCCAAGCGTCAGGCTTTGGACCCCAAAGCGTCAACAGAGCGTAGAGCTCCAGCTCGGTTCTCGGAATGGGAATCCCGGTATGGTGAGAAACTGACGGCAACGCAAGATAAAACTAGAATTTGCAATTTCTGGGGAAATTGCGTGTGAAGGCAAAGAAGCTGAATAAATACTTGGGAAATGCTGCAGAATGATGTTAATGGTTGAAACGGGTTGAATCGGTCAAATAATGTAAGAATTAGAAGGGAAAAAACAAAATTTTGACAAATTTGGCGTGAATATTAAAGTTGAAAATTTCGAATTTTAGGTAAGTGGGAAGATATGGAATAGATAGGCATACAATGCGCAGTTAAAAGTTGGAACGGATTGAATTAGTAGAAAAATGCGGAAATGAGAAAGGAAAAACAAAATTTGGGGCATTTGCGATTTGTTTGGGGACACGTCCAGTTAGTTTGGGCGCACTTCCGGTTCAATTGATATAACTTCTGGTTCAATTTAAGTCACTTCCGGTTTATTTAGGGAACTTCCGGTTTGTTTGGGTGCACTTCCGGTTCAATTGAGGTCATTTCAGATTTGTTTTTGGTCATTTCCGATTTATACAGGGAACTTCCGGTTCAATTGAAGTCACTTCAATTCATTTTGGGTCACTTCTGGTTTATATGGGGCACTTTCGTTTTGTTTTTAGACACTTCCGGTTCAATAAAGGTAACTTCCGGGTTATTTAAGGCACTTCCGGTTCAATTTAGCTCACTTCTGTTTTGTTTTGGAGCACTTCCGGTTCACTTTCTTTTGAAATTGGAGCACTTCTGGTTTGCATCCTGTTCATGTTGGGGCACTTCCTGTTCATTTTAGGGCACTTCCTGTTTGTTTAGGGGCACTTTGTATTCATTCTGGTGCACTTCGGCTCACTCCAAGATGGCCACCACACTGTGGAAGTGGGGGTGAAGGGGTGAATTGCATAGTGGAAGGGGGGGTGACGGGGTGAATTGCATAGTGGAAGGGGGAGTGGGAGTGAAGGGGGTGATTATGGTAAGCATAAGGTGAACTGTGTCACGGTCGGGGGTGGAGCATGGAGCAGGACGACCAAGTGCAGCTTGGACCAGGGTTTATTGGCGGAACTCAAAATACAGACTCGGTAAACTGACATGACTTAACAAAACAAAATGACTTCCCAACCAAAACATACTTGAAACCGACAAGAACCAAAAGGACATGAAGACGACACGACAGCAACCAACACGACAGCAACCAACATGACAGCAACCAATGATCCGACAGGGAGTGAGGGGCAGACAGGACTTATATACATGACAGGTTAACGAGAGGCAGGTGGGAATAATCACACTCGTCATGGACACACAGGAGGGGAGGGGCGAGCACACAGACAGAAACCAAGACAACAGACACATAGTGGCGCAGTTGGGGACGAGACGTGACACAACCCCCCCCACAAGGGACGGCTCTCGACGTCCCCAAAAAAAAAACTAGGGGAACCGAACCGCACTCGGGCGGCGACTTGGGGGACAGAACCGCACTCTGGCGGCGACTTGGGGGACAGAACCGCACTCTGGCGGCGACTTGGGGGACAGAACCGCACTCTGGCGGCGACTTGGGGGACAGAACCGCACTCTGGCGGCGACTTGGGGGACAGAACCGCACTCTGGCGGCGACTTGGGGGACAGAACCGCACTCTGGCGGCGACTTGGGGGACAGAACCGCACTCTGGCGGCGACTTGGGGGACAGAACCGCACTCTGGCGGCAACTTGGGGGACAGAACCGCACTCTGGCGGCAACTTGGGGGACAGAACCGCACTCTAGCGGCGACTTGGGGGACAGAACCGCGCTCGGGCGGCGACTTGGGGAACAGAACCGCGCTCGGGCGGCGACTTGGGGAACAGAACCGCGCTCGGGCAGCGACTTGGGGAACCGAACCGCACTCGGGCGGCGACTTGGGGAACCGAACCGCACTCGGGCGGCGACTTCGGGGACAGAACCGCACTCGGGCGGCGACTTCGGGGACAGAACCGCACTCGGGCGGCGACTTCGGGGACAGAACCGCGCTCGGGCGGCGACTTGGGGAACAGAACCGCGCTCGGGCGGCGACTTGGGGAACAGAACCGCTCTCGGGCGGCGACTTGGGGAACAGAATCGCTCTCGGGCGGCGACTTGGGGAACAGAACCGCGCTCGGGCGGCGACTTGGGGAACAGAACCGCGCTCGGGCGGCGACTTGGGGACAGAACCGCAATCGGCGGAAACTCGGGGAAACACAACCGCACTCTGCGGCGACTCGGGGAAACAGAACCGCAATCAGCGGCATACGAAAGTCAGCGCCGCAATCGGCGGCATTTAAAAGTCCAGATCGCGATCAGCGTCAATCGGAAGGCGGAGCTGTGGCAGCAGCATGAGCCACCACGCGCCACAGCAGTGGGAGTGGGGCCAGGGACGATCGCGGGTCCGGCGCAGCTGGCTTGAAATCTGGCGACGCCCGCAGGTCCTGCAACGCTGAGACGGAGACCGGTGGTGGCCGCGAGTCTGATGGCGCCGGGAGGCACTCCGATAGCGGCCGCGGGTCCGGCGTCGCGGCAGCGAAGTCCGATGACGGTCGCAGAGGCGATGGTGCCGGGAGGAACTCCGATGGCGGCCGCAGGTCCGGCGTCGCGGCAGCGAAGTCCGATGACGGTCGCGGAGCCGATGGCGACGGGGGGGAATTCCGATGGCGGCCGTGAGTCCGGCGTCGCTGGAGCAAGATCTGATGGCGGCTGCAAGCCCATGGCGCTGGAACATGCTCGGATGACGATCGGGCGTCGCAGCGGGAGCTGGTGGTGGAGGGGGGTCCAAGCGCTGGTCGTTGTGATGGTCGGATCATTCTGTCACGGTCGGGGGTGGAGCATGGAGCAGAACGACCAAGTGCAGCTTGGACCAGGGTTTATTGGCGGAACTCAAAATACAGACTCGGTAAACTGACATGACTTAACAAAACGACTTCCCAACCAAAACATACTTGAAACCGACAGGAACCAAAAGGACATGAAGACGACACGACAGCAACCAACACGACAGCAACCAACACGACAGCAACCAACACGACAGCAACCAATGATCCGACAGGGAGTGAGGGGCAGACAGGACTTATATACATGACAGGTTAACGAGAGGCAGGTGGGAATAATCACACTGATCATGGACACACAGGAGGGGAGGGGCGAGCACACAGACAGAAACTAAGACAACAGACACATAGTGGAGCAGTTGGGGACGAGACGTGACAAACTGTTTAAAATTGGAACGGGTTGAATCGGTCAAATAATCTAGGAATTGGAACAGAAAAACAAAATTTTGTAAAATTTGTCAAGAATTTCAAAATTGAAAATCTTGATTTTTTGGTAAGTGGGAAATTTTGAAATAGGTAGGCAAAAGATGAACAGTTGGAAGTGATTGAATCGGTTGAAAAATGTAGAGATGAGATGGGAAAAACGAAATTTGGCAAAATTTGGCGAAAACGGAAAATCTTTGGAATGAGAAAAATGCAAGCGCTCATCATGTGAATATTTCTAATACATCGAAAGTAGAACGAAGTGAATTGGATGAATTATGTGGACAAAAAAGTGAGGAGAATAAAATGGAAGAAGAAGAAGAAGAAAGTTTATGGTGTAGAACAGGGGTGTCAAACTAATTTTGGTCTGGGGGCCGCTTACAGCTTAATCTGATCTCAAGGGGGCCAGACCAGTAAACTCATTCCAAAATTACATAGAACTAACAGCAAGTCCACTCTTTATCTTTGTATTAGTGCAAAGAAGAAATACATTATAAAAATCTTTAAATTAATTGTCCTTTTACACATTTAGTCAACAAATAGTTTTGTGTAATTTAAAAACACTGCTCTGCATGTTAAAATACATCAAACACATCTAAATTTAGAAATCAATTAATTTAAAATCTATTTTCCACATGTAGGAAGCAATACTGAACACATAAATTGAGGCCACACACTTGAAATCTTAAGTGGCAGTTGTTTCAAACTGATATTTGATTAAGTAAATTTGGCCCCTTCCTTGTTAATGCATAAAACACAATAAACATAAGCAAGAAAATATAACTGAAAACACAACCAGTACATCATTGTACCCATCACTTGTAAGGCATTTTCTATGGTCAAATCATTACGTTTCTGCAATACATGTTTGGCTACACATCATTGCAACCATTGCAATCTCCTTTCTACAGCGCGTTAGTCATCACATTTCACATGCCTAATATGTTGTATCTGTACGTGTTCTAAGGTAGAAGACACAGGCCTTGTTACAGCAGACTTCAAACATGGGATAACACAGGTTGTAAATAAGCACAACAATACCAGTACAACAAGCACAGGAGTCACAAATTTCAACAGCAGCTGCCACCAGGTGCCAGAGGTTAGCCATGAAAAAAAAAAAAACACTATCGTAGAACTTTGTCCTCTGACTTGGCCTGCTATAAGTTCTTCAGTGAATCCATAGCTTTGTTGATGTGGGTGTTATGTATGTGCAACAGGAAGTCCCAATATTGTGGCATACGCCACCTTGTGCTGCAGTCATTCAAGTCCAGGACCATCCTATTTTGCAAGACTATTAATCTAATAGCCTGAATATCTCTGTTTTGTCCATCATTGACCTGCAGCGAGAGATTCACAAAAGATTGAAAACGATTGTTCAGTGTTTCTATGAAGAGTGATTGTTTTCCGTGTCCAATCCAAGGAAATAGCACATGGACGATTTTGTCTCCGACGGCCCATACTTTATGGCTGTCTGGGGACATTCATACCCCAGACGGGATCATGTGGTTCAAAAGTCGTAACAGCCCTGCGTCGACATCCAGGAGATTTGTGTGCCGTTGTCAGCTAATGATCTTGTAGGTGTGGTCTGTTACCCACACTGGTGCACACACTCCTGTCCAGTTGGCGGCCAGCATCGGATAAACCTTGTGACCACAAAGCCATCAGCCAGTATGAAGTAGGTTTCATGGTGCGGCCATGTGGGTTGGAGAGCTGTCACCACTCGAAGTAGCTCTTCTATCTTGGCACTCGATGATGTCCAAGGCTCCCATCCAGTTTCCTCCTGGAGGGCAGTCGTCGTCACTGCATATGTGGGTTTGATTTCCTTGGATGAAACACTTGAAGTTCATTTCAGGTGGCCTTTTTCTATAGGCCACTTGTAGTATCATTTGTTCTTTAACAGTCACATTGAGATTTATCCAGAAGAGCTGATCACACGTTCCCTCTGCGAGTCCAGGACTGTAAGGGGTGGTATCACTGACGGTGACAGCACAGTGTTGATATCCAACTCCTCCCATCGAGGCCATACGTACATTTTGCTTCAGTAATGTTCATCACTTTGGCCTCTAGGTGAACTTGCGTGGAGGAAGGGGGGAGTTTGGAACACACATAGCACCCCTCTTGTGTGTGGGATCTCACAGTGAACTTCACATACCGGTACCAGGTGTTGGTGTTGATTTTTCGGGGTCCCATGGCCAGTCCTCATGGTTTTCGTTTTGTGACCAACTCCTCCTTCAGTTGACCTTGTCAATGGGTTTATTCGGATAAGACAATTGACCATAGCACGCTACAACCACAACACAGCAGAGGATCCACCTGGCTTGTGGAGTCCCCATTGCTACTAGGTTAGCGGAGACACCGGAACATCCCGTTGCCTGTCAGAGTGGGATCGTTGGTTGCTTCACTGACATTGAGACCCCCTACCCTAAACGATAGAGCCCTTTTGTAGTCAGCCTTCCCCACCACTCCGAAATTAGGGGTCCAGCACTCTTTGTAACTCGCAGTGGCTGAGGTGAATCCAGCTGGGGCTTTCTGCAATTTTCACTGCGGTGACGGTAGTCAACAAGACTTGGAATGATCCCTCCCACCGGAGGCTGGCCCAGTTATTCCTGTTGACGACCTTGATGTAGACCCAGTCTCCTGGCTTGATGGGATTGTTAACCTGAGAGGAAGGAAAATAAGACGGCAGTGAATTTGCATTTGACACATCTTTCAGTTTGAGCGTTCTGATCATGTAATCCGCTGAGGACTGTTCTTTGTCTGCTTTTTGCAATTTGGTCTGCTAATCAGTTCCCATTTGAGACTTTCTCTGTGCCTGCGGTGTGCGGCACATTGGTTTAGCAGATAAATATATGGCCTTCCTGGAGGAGGAGAGACTCATCTGGCAAATGATGAGACATTTTCACTATCTTGTTGTTTCTTTAGTCACTTTTCAATCCTTTTTCTATTGTTTACAGCAAAAGTTTGAAAAGAATGAGAAGATTTTAACTTATTGGTATGACTTCATATGTATTAGAGAAAGTGATGTATTAAGTTTATATAAGTGTTGTATCTTCCACTATCTGTACCACACGCTCCCTCCTGTTGAGGCTTGGCAAGGCCCATGCACAATTGTCCAGTGTCACGTAGACAAATGTTTTGGAAGGAGGTGTCCTTTACTACATATGATTCCATCATCATTTAATTTGACTTTCTTCCCAAAACGCTTCTCAGTTTCCCAGTTCACACATCTTCTGCATGTGTTTTACCGGTTCTCCAGTTTTTTTTTCCCCATTTTTTTCTAGTTAATTATCAATCCAAAGGCAACCTTTTTTTTCTTAGTATTTAGCTTGCTCAAAATCACTCTTTCTTCAAAGTTGTTCTACTAATTTTCCCATAGTAGTCTTCAACCATTCACCCTGTACTTTCCTTTCATCCAGACAATCATTCATCCTTGCTCATTTGCATCTCACACACAGCCTCCATTACATATTGGTCTCACTCTCTTCAAGCTCTTCACACAGCACTCATATACCATTCTCAACTCACGTTCCTCTTCCTAATTTTTCCTTTGTCAAGGTTTCTGATAAACCAATCCACCAATCTAAAAAAAACTTAACACTAAATAACTGCCTGCAAATTAATCTGAATTTTTGTTGTTTTTAACTTTAACTAACTCAATTTCTCAGACTTATTCTTACATGTAAAAGTTTGTATAGTCTTATGACACAACCAATCAATTATTCCTCCTAAATTTGGCATTGCAATGTCTTAAATTCACAATATTGCTTCATCCAATTCCAGAAAACATGTTTTCTCTTTCTCTCGAATTTCACATCTAGGCTCAAGACTAATCCAGTGTGGACCAGTTTCTGCCCACAAACCTCCTAAACATCACCCAAAATTTCTTTCTTTTCCTCTTTCTTATTTTTTCAATTTGTTTTGTTTTGTGGTGCAAATCACATAGACAACAGTCTAGCAAATTTCTTTGCACTCTAGTTTAGCCTATTTCATCCTTTTAACACATAGACACACAGACAAACACAGACATCACATGGACAACACAAGCTTGCACAACATAAACACAACTCACAACAGCACCAACAAACAACGCTGTGCAAACGTCATCCTCTGTTTTGACATTTTAATGTTTACGCTATACTATTTTATCATATTAGTGGCCTTTATCCTTAGACATAACTTGTATTGGGTCTAATTTCTCTTATTTTATTTTTTAGTTGTTTCTTTGTAGAGTGTTACAATTTTCCATTTTACCTTAGTATTTTTCTTTTTTTTTCCTTTAAGGATCCTTACTGTAGGTTTAAAATGGACCTTTCAACAAACTACTGGCCTGTGTTATTGCCATAGGTTTTTACCAGTACTGCTTTTTAGTCAATTTATCCTACCAGTCACACTCTCAATCACACAAGTTTTCTACTCTTAGCTCAGAGAGAACAGACAAAGAAGAATCTCGCCCCTTTTAAAATGAAAAAGGAAGCTTTTGCGCTTTTTTACTTTCAGGCCTATTCAGGACAAGTCAAGTCAAGTTTATTTGTATAGCCCTAAATCACAAGCAGTCTCAAAGGGCTTCACAAAGACAAAAAATGATAATTATTCTCAAAGCATCCCCTGATCTTAAGCTCCCAAAAGGGCAAGGAAAAACTAAAAAAAACCCTACTAGGGGAAAATGAGAAACCTTGAGAAGGGACCACAGATGGAAGGATCCCCCTTTCAGGATCACCAGGCTGCGAGGGAGCGAAAACAAACTCCGGCTGAAACGGCCACTACAGGTTAATTAAAGGCCATATCATAGAAATGCGTCTTTAAACGTGTCTTAAATGTTTCTAGTGAGGCAGCAGTTCTAATATCCATTGGTAGGACATTCCAAAGCTCTGGAGCCCGAATAGAAAATGCTCTAGACCCTGCAGACATTTTCTTGGCCCTTGGTGTCACTAAAAGACTAGCGTTTTGCGAACGAAGGTTACGAGACGGAACATAAGGAACAACTAGGTCGACGAGATATGAAGGCGCTAAGCCATGCAGTGATTTATAGGTTAATAGAAGAACCTTGAAGTCATATCTTAAATGGACCGTGAGCCAATGTAAGTTGGCTAATATTGGGGCAGTGTGATCAAATTTTCTTGTCCGTGAGAGCAGCCTCGCAGCAGCATTTTGTACTAACTGTAGACTTTTGATGCTGGACTTAGGAAGACCAGAGAATAATGCATTACAGTAGTCCAGGCACGACGTGACGAACGCATGTATAATAGTTTCCGTATCACCAGTCGAGAGGATCGGACGAATCTTAGCAATATTATGAAGGTGAAAAAACGCAATTCTGGTTATATTCTTAATGTGCTTTTGAAAGGAGAGTGTTTGGTGAAATATTACCCTGAGATTAGTTACAGTATCGCTCTGAGTGATAGTACGGTTATCTATAGTTATAGTGGTTTCCTTAAATAAGTGTTGATAACGAGTTGGACCAATTATTAACATCTCAGTTTTATCTGGGTTAAGACGAAGGAAGTTGAGAGACATCCATTGTGTTAGAGTGGTGCTCACTCTAACTTATTTTTGCATGAACCACACGGGAGACAGTATGCCCTTTTAAACACTTGCAAGTGGAGAGTCATTCGTCGCTGTGCATACAGCGATGATCAAATCGTCTGACTCAGGCCTCTTGCAAGAGCATTTTTATTGAGAGAAACAGAGTGGGTGTGAGAGTGGAGGTGAGAGTGGACATGATGGAGTTGAAGCCCCTGACCTCTGAAGACAGGACAAGCTGGGTTATTTATTACAGGTTACATCCCAACATAAGCATAGGATCAAACTAATCCAGCTAGGTTATTTATTACATGTTACATTCCAACATAAGCATAGGATCAAACTAATCTATCAACCCTAACACATTGCTTGATCTCCGCAAGGCACGCCTCAAGATTACAACAGTCCCCCGGATCTGTCATTGATAACGGCATATATAATTGGGTGTCATCCGCGTAACATTGAAAACTAATATTATATTTACGTATTATGTCCCCAAGCGGAACCATATAAATATTAAATAGAATTGGTCCGAGTACCGATCCCTGTGGTACACCACACGTAACATTATAGAGCTCAGAGGACGTATTGCCATGGACCACTCGGTGCGTCCTGTCTGATAGATAGGAATAGAACCAGTCCTACCATGCCTGATGGAAAAACTCAAGTTTGGTTAAACACCACCTGCGCTCATGCTTTCTACATAATTGCTTAAGCGTACGTGTTTCATCTGTGAACCACGGAGTAGGCAATCTACGGCGAGTTTTCAGACGTAGCGGCGCCACAGAGTCGATGGCATTTAACAATGTTGTGTTGAATTCATTTGTAAGATTATCAATATAGCCGATATATGCGGGAAATATGGCAGTTGCCGGCGACAGTAACTCAGATAGCGCAGTTGCAGTCATGGAGTTAATATTACGGCTGCTATAATTCTGATTGCTCTCTTGTCTTTGACAAAGAACTAAAATTTCAAATTTTATTAAGTAATGATAAGACAAAACAGTAGTGTATGGCAGTACTGGTTGCAAGTCCTCGGTATAATACCAGATCTAAGGTATTTCCATTCTTATGCATTGCTGCCTGTACGGCTTGCGTAAAACCAAACGGATCAGTTAAAATCTGAAATGCCGAAGTAAGTGGCTCTGACGGTAAATTCATGTGGATATTGAAATCGGACGAGTGCAAACCCTCCTAAACAGCTTGGAAAAATGGACAAGAAAGAATCTACGCCCTTCTTCGATTAATGAAAAAGAAGCTCTGTTTTTTTCTAGCCCGTTCCTTCCACTGGGACTCGTACCCAAGCTGTTTATTGGCTCGAAAAAACGGACAAAGAAAAATCTACACCCTTCTTTGATTAACAAAAAAGAAGCTCTGCGTTCCTTAGCCCGTTCCTTCCACTGGGACTCGAACCCAAGCCGTATCTTGTGCACTTTTCACTTAAACATTTCACATTCGCGCTTTCACATCACATGGGCCTTTAACTTGCTTGTCCCTTGGTTCGTTGCACTTTCGGATCCTGTCAATCCGCTGTTGTCAGACGCAGGCAGACTTAAGATGCTGGCCCAGCGACGAATTCACTTCCCAGTACTTTCTTTACCAGGTTTTGGTAATGGACGCTGGCCCATCGACGGTGCACAGCACGTCATCCACTGTCCGTCAGCAGTCGGGTATGCTGGGATCCGGGTCACGGCACCAAAATGATAGAGTTTTGCCCACTCTACCTTTTGTGCAAGAACCACACGTGAGACAGTTTGGCCATTTTACGCTTGCAAGCGGAGAAAGCCATCAGCACGCTGTGTGGTACAGAGGTGCTTGAAAGCAGTCTGACTTTCGCTTCTTGCAAGAGAATACTTATTGAGCGAAGGCAGGGTGGGGGTGAGAATGAACAGGTTTCGGGGGTCACCTCTGCAAACTGGTTAATCAGTGCAGAGGGTATTAGCGCTTTGTTTTACAAGGTTGTGGAAACAGATACGAGGTGGAGCATTCTAGATAACTAAGCAAGAATGTTTCCACATCATTTGGAAGGTTTCAACAACTGAACGTCGAAACTTCCCAGAGTCAAGGAAATGTGGAAGGTTTTAACAAAGTTAATGATTCTAGTCAACATTCATACATAATCATACGATCACAATAATTTGTCAACCCAAACAGTTCCTTTTTTGTCCGATTTCCCCTCATACGGCTACCAATTACGTAGCTGGCTTTCACCGCAGCATCACTGACCTCTCGGCTCCGGGTGAAAACAGATTGCTGTTTCCTCAGACCAACCAACATTTCATTTACCTTCTGTTTTCTCAATTCTCTGTGCAAGCTGTTGTATTTTTCGCCATCTTGAGTATCATAGTGGCGCCGAATATCGTACCCCAAACGTGGAAGGTTTTAACAAAGTTAATGATTCTAGTCAACATTCCAACATAATCATACGATCACAATAATTTGTCAACCCAAACCGTCCCTTCTTTGTCCGATTTCCCCTCAGAGTACGGCTTTGACGCTAATGCTACTTGCCTACCAATTACGTAGCTGGCTTTCACCGCAGCATCACTGACCTCTCGGCTCCGGGTGAAAACAGATTGTTGTTTCCTCAGACCAACCAACATTTCATTTACCTTCTGTTTTCTCAGTTCTCTGTGCAAGCTGTTGTATTTCTCGCCATGTTGAATATCATAGTGGCGCCGAATCTCGTACTCCTTAAGCACCGGAACTTGCTGCATGCACAACAGGCACACGGGTTTCCCATTCACCTCCGTGAACATATAGGGAGAAGTCAATTTTTTCTTGAAAAATCTGACACTTTGAGTCCACTTTTCTCTTTTATGACAAAGACATTTTGCTGATGAGGGTGCCCGTTCCAAGAGAAAAAGCGGGTAAAGCGATTGAACTGACTAAAACACAACACCTCATCATCATCATCGGTTTAAAGTCCGTTTTCCAGGCGCCGCTGGGTTGGACTAAAACACAACACCTCTATCCAACAACATAGGAACTGCAGATTTGAAAGAAAATTAAGTTTATTCTTTTTTTTTAATAATGCAAATTTATCCCCAGGCCGAAACTAAACCCCCTGGGGGGCCGGTTCCGTACGTTTGACACCCCTACACTGTAGAATAACATAAGTGTGCTCCATGTGCATATCAGACCTAACATTGCTTCTTATGTATAAAAGCAGACTGAAACAACAAAGAGGGCATATGTTGTTCCAGGTGTGCCTTCAGGAGATTTCCCAGCAGATGAGCACATTCCAGGCCATCCAAAAGCAACAGGAGTACGGAACCATGCTGGTTCCTTTTGAAAAGATAGAGGATCTAAAGAGGAGGTGGCTAGGCATGATTTTAGTCCAGCAAATGTTCCTTTCTTTTGAGTTTGACTTGGGCGTCATCACTCAGCCAAGCTTTTTCCCCGGCCAGGTTCACCGGTGTGAGAGTGAGCGCCAAGTACCACGACATCCAGCTGGAGTACCGACAACATCGTCACACGGTGCTGGATTTGCTGAGCCAGATAGGGAGCCGAGTGCACTTGTGGGCCAGGCCTTACCTTTCTCCAGAGGCGCTTAGGCTTTTGCTGCACGACTGGCATGTGAGTTGTCGCAGATTCGCATTGTCATGGAATGGAAACATTTGCAGGGTATTTGATGGCGGCACCTTTGTACCACAGGAGCTGGTCACTAATCAGGAACTTCCTTCCTCGCTGGAAGCCGCTCTCCAGCAGCTGAAGGGAGTCTCGGAGATATACTCGACCAAGTCTGCTCTCGGTAAGATGTGACTTCCCCGAGACTTCCTGGCGAGACTTCCCAAATCCATGGCGTGTTGACCTGGCTTCCAGCTGCTGACTACCGCCACGTTTGTCAACAAGAGACACTGCTGGAGGAGGACACAGCGGCCGCGTTGGCCCAGGTCAGCTCAGCCAAGAATACGCTGGCACGGGTTCTGAGCACCTGGGACTCCTACAGCGACGAGTTCAGCAGCATGCAGGCGTGGCTGGAGCAGGACTCGGACGCACGGGACTGCGGCTCCCGATCCACGGTACTCACCAGTAGGGATGGCTTCCCGCCAAGCTACCAAGTTTGCTGCCGTGACAGTCGTCATTATGATTGATCTTCGTTATAGAAATAGAATGTTAGCTAAGCCATTTTTCGACAATTTGCATTTGGAGCCACTGCAAATTTACTGTGTGAATATGCAAAAAAAAAAAGAAAAAATGGTGGAAGAATGTTACCGATATAAAAAATTGGCACAGGGTGGCCACCCAGTAGCGCCACCCCTGACAGCAGGGAAAGGCCATGCCCCCTCTTCTAATGGAAATGAGCCATTTCCGACGTGTGCTTTTGACACCAAGGCTACTGCGGAGAGCGTAGCTGAGTGGGCGACCCGACATGCTAACCTGAACGAGGTGGCAAGCTACCTGATGGAGTCGACCGACCCACGGACCAGCAGCAGCCTGGAAGAGGAGTTGGTCAAGCTCAATGCCCATTGGGTCGACTTTGTCCACAGAAACACAGTTGAGAACCTTGGTCCCGTCGTAATGGTTGGTGTGAGCGTGTGAGCTGTTGTCTTCCTCTCGTGCCTCATGTCTCCCTCTGCTTGACACTTTGGGTCCAACTGGTGAGCCTGTTGGTGTGTTTTCCAGGATTGCAGCGCTGACATCCAGAACAGAACACCACACGTTCAGGCTCTTCTCAAGGAGACCACACTTCTTCTCCAAAAACCCATCCAAACAATGTCAGGTCCTCTACGCACCTACAGGAAAAGAATACAGGTAACAAGAATTTAGTTGTGAAGTCATTTTGGAAACAGCATGGCTGTTGTAGCTTAGCTTGCACTCGCCATTTTGCACCAAATGCCCTTTCCCCAATTGTTGCCAGCACCATCCTTACACACTGAAGCTTTGAATGAGGAGACAATCGACAATCTAGTCAACTTCCTGTCTTGAAGTTCATTCACTAGCCAACTACCTTTTCCTTTTTTTAAATACTTTTAGTGCAGTGGTTCTTAACCTGGGTTCGATCGAACCCTAGGGGTTCGGTGAGTCGGCTTCAGGGGTTCGGCAGAGCTGGTATGTCATTCCCCCCCCCCCCCCCCCCCCCCCCCCCCCGCGGATGGCCGAACACACCTGAATGTCGTGTAAATTCGCGATAACGCATATCTGAACTGGTCTTGCAAAGGCAACAGCAGAAGTCACACGGATTTGCTGGTATGTCATTCCCCCCCCCCCACTAAAGAGGGGTTCGGTGAATGCGCATATGAAACTGATGGGGTTCGGTACCTCCAAAAAGGTTAAGAACCACTAAAATTTAGTGGATGTGAGTCTCCTGGGATGCGCAGGTCATAGTGTACAGGGGTACAAACGAGACAATAATAATGTGCGCGCGCACAGGCACACACACACTCACACACACACACTCACACACACGCACGCACGCATACACACACACACACACACACACACACACACACACACACACACACACACACACACACACACACACACACACACACACACACAAACACACACACGCACCGACTGGTCGGGCACTCCTAAAGCGCTATGGGAATGCACTCGCTCCATTTAGCAGTAGAACACTTTGGTGGTGGCGGCGCACCAATTCCTCTCATATAAAGCGGTTGGGATAATGGACGGATGGATGGATTTTGGCCGTTGCGATCCCTGGCACGTAGTATTTCAGAAACAGTGCTGAGTTTGAATCATCTCACGTGTTTGTGTTCTGTCCGTCAGCTGCTCTTGAGGAGGCTGAAGGACGTGGATCCGGAGGCACTTGTTTCTTCCCCAGAATCTTCTGTGGGGCAGTCGGAAGAAGTGAAGATGGCCGTGGCTGAAGTATGTCATGGCCCGAACCCTTCGCCCTCTATGAATGTCCCAGATGATGAGCTGTGCACGGCTGGTGGCCTCAAGGGCGTGCGTGTGACAGAGTGTGTCTGCTTTAATCAGGCAAGTGAGACCCTGTGCGAGGCAGACCGCTTGTGTGCAGCGTTGCAGTGCAGTATTTCGTCTCTTGACACTCGCTTGGCCGAGCTTCTGCACTGGGAGACGGAGGCTCAGGAGATGCACCAACTACTGGGGGCCATGGAGCAACAGCAGCAGCAGAAGCAGCAGCAGCAGTACCCGAGAGTTCAGGTGAGATGATCTATCAAGTCTGGTGCTTTTCTCATAGGCACTCTCTTCATTGGACTCTTGTCTATTCCTGCAGGTCCTGATCTCCCGTGGCCTTCAGCTGGAAGGTCAGGTGGTGACAGAGGAGCAAGATCTTCAGGCCTCCATTAGGGCAAATCAGAAAAGCCCGCCCATTCCCTACTTGCAGACCACTGTTATGCAGGATCGAGTGCAAGCGGCACTGGCGCAGTCACAGGCCAGTGGTCTTGTTCTTGGTGTTGCGCTTCTTGGGAGAAAGAGTCTGAAGACATTTAAACGGACGCATGACATTAAGATTAATTCCATCTGATTTTGTTCGCCCCATTACAGGAGGCAGTCAGGATGCTGAGCAACTTGGGAGCGAGCAGAGACACAAGCACAAGTCCTACGGAAGGTCGTTCAGCCAAAGTCTTCATCCGAGTCGAAAACACAGTTCCTCAACGACGGCGGCTGGACACTGCGCCGCTGCCGACATCCCCCGTGGAATTACATCCATGTCACGAAACGTTTGTGTCAAACGTAGTGGTTCAACATTGCGGAGAAGGAAGGATGAGTGTGTCTTCCCATAGCTCTGCGCAGCAGATTCCAATGGCAGAGGCTCCGACTCCTTCCTGGACAGGGATGAGTGAGCAACAGCAGACCATGGAGCTAAACAGTGGAACAGCACAGCAGAAGCCAAAGTGTCACCGGCCTCACGTCCAGGTACGAGCCAAAGGAGAGCCAAAGGTAGGAAAGATGCATCAAGACGCTGAGCACCAACCGACAGACGCCAAGGAATGTAAAGCGGGCCAGTATGTATTCACACACGTGGAGGTTGAACCAAAACTCCCACATAAAGCTGAGACACGTGAGCCGATTTCATCTCTCCGCCCACAATGCAAAAAGGCCCAGGCTGTTAAGAATCGCCCCTGGCTCCAAAACAGGTCGCAGGTTTGGCTTGAACCTGCCCTGCAAGGCCGAGTTTTTGCTCAAGGTCCAACCTGGGCCCAAGATAGGCCCGTATCCCCAATGCAGGACATGATGCTGCCGTCTCGCATTCAGGTTGGTTGTCATCCGCAGTCGTGGGCCCCTGTTGGGCCAGACTCCCCGATGCCACTTGCCTGCTCCCAAGCCAAATCTGAACCTTTGGTCGGGGCTCAGGCCAGTGCGGAGCCAAGGCCCCAGCCTAAAAACCAGGTACAGGAAATCCTGCCACATCAGTACCAGAGTCAGATGCCCCGGAGCAGTCCTGCCCACACGCAAGCCCAAGCACAGACGCCACCTCAAAAATCCGTTGCTCCATCTCAAGCCAAAGCAGAGCCCATAGCAACGGTCCATGTGGCGCCAGGCCGAACGCACGCCCGGACCCGAGTGGGCAGCTGGTCTGCCAAGTCTGCGCAACCTGGGGCTTTAGTAGAACTCCAAGCCCGGCCTCCGGCGCTCATACAGGAGCCTCAATGTCAAGACGCAATTCAGCACAGGCATCATACTCCCCAGCCGATCGTTGAAGCTCCACAAGCACCGCAATTGGCCCCGAACGCTCGACCGCAAAGACCTTACATGAGGCACTCTGGCCATTCGACCATACCGCAACCATCTCCTCTGCAGCAGATGCAGCTCCACTCTCACGCACTTGTCCAGGTGGGGTCTCGGTGCCAAGCCAGGCCCCAGAGTCAGCATTCCCCAAGGCGAGCCGCCGTTTTGACACTACCGCAGTGCGTGCCCGAGCAGTTTGCGACTCAACTACTATGGCAATACAAAGCGGAATTCCAGTTGACTGCTCAGCCCAGAATTGCAACACTGACCCAAGGCAGTGCTTTAGCTGCGTCAAAGCCTTTGCCCCAACCACTGTCGCCTCTAGTGACTGTTGAGCACCCGCTCGGACCTGCGACCCGGTTTCAACCACAGACCCAAACGGCACCCGAACCTGACTCCCAATCTCCGGCACAGGCGATGCTCCAGGTCAAGCTTGCTGCACAGGCTCAGAATCCATCGCAAGACAAGCAAAAAGATTCCGTAGCCGTTCTGGAGTCTCATATGTGCGTGCGATCCCGGGAAGAATCGCCAGACGTCCTGGGTCCTCAGCAAGCCTACACCAAGGCCCGGGCTTTGGCTCAAAGCAGTTTTGAGAAGGCCAAGCACTGCCTGCAGGAACACATTCTGGAGACTGTCAGTCATCAAGCGGCAGTGACAAATGTAAGTGGGATTCTTGGCAAAATCTGAATATTTGTCCTGTTACGAGAGCTCAGCTGACCTAAGCAAAATGGACACCTGTGTAGACTCTGAGGACACTGGATCCAGATTTACTGGAGGAATTCCTGAGGGCAGCCAAAAGCATGGAGGCCTTCTGTACACCTTGGCAGCTCAGAGACATGCAGCTGTTGACACAGTCTTTCAGCGCTCAGTGGGAGGTAGGATTTGAGAGCTTCATTTTGGTCAAAATGCTTTTCAGTCGTTGCTCTGAGATGGCTTTCATGCACCCTCAAGGCTTACTTTTCATCCGAGGGCGACGGTGCCCGAGCGGGCCAGCGAGTGGAGGCCTTAAGAGAGCTGTGCCACGTGCTGAGTCCGCAGGACGCCCACCGCCTGGCCCACACTCAACTGAGCGATTGTGAGAGTAGCCTGGCTGTCATCCAGCGCCAATTTGGCAGCGACCAACAAGCACCGCAGCCCGACGAGCGGTGAGACGGCCGGGGTCGCTCGATTCTCAAAAAGAGCCGCCTTTCTGCTTCTTTTTGAAAGAACCTTTGCTGTTTGACAGAGTTGCTGTCTTCAAAGTGGAGCAGACTCCCTCCGTCAAAAGCATGCCCCTCGGTACACCTCAAATCCCATCTGAGGTAACATCGTCATTGGAAGCACATGTGGGCTAAGGCACCACTGTTAAGTTTTTTTGTGTGTGTAGGTTTCGCAAAACAAACCCAAGGCAGTAACTGCTGAACAAAAGGTTCCAGGTCAATCTTCTGTGGATGAAGATGGCAACCAAAAGGAGGCTTTAGAGAAGTGAGCGCAGCAATGGAGCTAATACAATGCTTGAAATAGCCTTTGCTCATCGTGCTTTTGTCTTTAGATATGACATTTCCATGAACTCTCTGCAAGTCCAGCTATGGAAAAATGAGCAGATCTTGGGAGATGTTCCCTCAGACTCGGTGACTCTAAAGGATCTTCGCTCGCGGCTACAGGAACTCCAGGTACCGTTGGCAACATTTGCACAATTGAAAGAAAGCAACGGAGAGAATCCAGCACCTTTATTTGACAAGAGCTGCAGATGTAACACATAATGCGTTGGGACCACCACAGACAATTGAACACCATTTCTTCTCTGGTAGTTCCTGAGGCAGGACACAGAGTCCTTGTGGCTTGAGTTTACAAAGCAGTGCTCCCAACTGCCTGGTCGAGAGCAGGAGAAATGCCATCTTCAGAACCAGTGGCGGGCCCAGCAGGCGCAGCTTCAGGGAAGAGGTGGTTCCCTCGGTGCCGCACTTAGGCAGATTGACTCCACTGAGAACCACATGGTGGACTTCACAGAGCGCCTTGAGCGTTACCTGAGACAAGCCAAAGACATCAAGGCCTTCATGCTGACTGACGCCAACATCTTGAAAGACATCAAGGTCCGATGGCCTCCGAAGTGACGTAAGGAATTTTGTCACCTGCCAGCAGATCCTAACGTCCCCCCCCCACCCCCTTGTAGGAACTTGACGAAAACATCCAGAGTGAATTGGATCAGCTGGTCCGTCTGGATCCAGAATCCAGCAACCTGGACCCCAGAGACTGCCTCCCTCTCTCGCGGGAGGTGGAAGCCCACAGATGCAGCCTGTATCAGCTTGGCCAACAAGTTCGCAAAAGCGAGGCAGCTGCTCGCGCTTTGGACCGCTTTCTCGTGTCCCTTCGCACGGTGAAGGAAGACATCGACCGACCTTGCGCCGATGCCAGTTGCGCCAAACTGGCTCTGGACAGCCTGAAAGACAAGGCGCCACAGTTAGATCTCTTGCTGCAGGGGGCCCGGTTGACGGTCACCAGGGATGGTTCTCCTGCGTCCTGCCTGGACATGGTCAGTGTCCTGCTGAACAAACTGGAAGAAGCTGACAGTGGACCGCTCAAGAGAGACGCTCGCAGCCAATCTTTGGGCTTGAGGAAGAGGACCCTGTTGGAGGAACTGAGAAAGCTTCGGGGCACAGTGGAAGCACGAGGCCTGACAGAGGCCACCGTGCCAGCCGTGCAACTCAGGTGGGCCTTTAGCCATGCAACGCAGGGGGGCTTTTAGCCGTGTAACACAGCTGGGCTTTAGCCATGGAACACAGGTGGGTCTTTAGCAGTGCAATGCACGTTGGCCTTTCGCAGCCTTTAAGCATAAAAGTGCGTCTTTAGCAGCCTTTAGCAATACAGGTGGGCCTATAGCAGCCTTTAGCAAAGCAGGTGGGCCTTTAGCAGTGTTAGAGATTTGCTCACTCCAACTTATTTTGCAAGAACCACACGGGAGACAAGCAAGTCCTTTTTGGCACCTGCAGGTGGAGAGTCCATTCGTCGCTGTGTGTGCAGCGATGATCGAATGGAGGTCTGAACTCTCCACCCTGCAAGGGCATATTTATTAAGAGAAACAGAGTGGGGGTTGAGAGTTGACAGGTTTGGTGAACACCCGGCCTCTGGTAATATCAGAGCAGGGGGTGTTTTACGATGTTGTGGGAAACAGAACAACTTTGATTGCTTCCTCTGCAGCTGGTCAATCAAGCAGAGGGAGCAACCACTTTATTTTACTGCGTTGTGAGAGCAAGACAAGATTGGTTAATCATTATAGTCTACATTCCAACATAATCCTACGGTAAAGATAACCTGGAAAACCCTAACATCTCCCTCCTGTTTTATCATGATTATGTCACCCCAAACCACAAAGACAAGTAAGAAAAATATATATATATATATATAATGAAGAAAGAAGAATAGTAAAAATAAAAACAACAAACAATGATAGCAACACTTTCCAGTGAAGATGAGGCAATACCTTAATACCCCAGATCAAACTTATTGTGTAAGCGAAAAACCTGCTGGCCAGATGTTATTAGCAGGAAAATTCTTACACGGCCCGTCTGCCTTAGGCGACCAGAATGCTATCAATAAAAAACAAAAAGAAAAACACAGAAACAGTACATCATTGTATCCATCACTTGCGAAGCATTTTCGATGGTCAAATCATCAAGTTTCTGTAAAACATGCTCAACAAAACAGCATCTACGCAATCCACGCTTCATTAACGTCATCACATCCGTCATCTCTAAGAAGTTGTATATGTGCTCGTGTTTTCGTCAGCTGATGATGTTCTAGTCTGTGTTCTGTCACACACACTGGCGCACACACTCGTGTCCAGTTGGCAGGCAGCATCGGAAAACTCTGGTGACCACAAAACCACGATCCGTTCTGAACAGGCACGTGCACTCATAGGATGCAGGTGAGGCAGTGCTTCTGAACTTCTGGATGAAGTAGGTCCCGTCCGATGGTGCAGCCATGTCGGTAGTAGAGCCCTTACACCTTGAAAACGGCTCTCTCATCCTGGCACACAGCGGTGATGTCCAAAGCTCCCATCCAGTTTCCTCCTGGAGAGCAGTCGTCGTTAATGCATTTGTGGGTCCTGCAACCTTGGATGCAACATGTGTAGTCAGCAAGACTTGGAATGGTCCCTCCCGTCGTGGCTGGCCCAGTTCCTTCTTTTGATGACCTTGATGTAGACCCAGTCTCCTGGATTGATGGGGTTGTCGACCTGTGAGGAGGAAAGATCAGGCGGCAGTAAATTTGTCTTTGACACAGTTTGAGCGTCCTGATCATATAATCTGCCAAGGACTGCTCTTCAGCTGTTGCTTGCAACTCTCGTAGTCAATTGTAGTGCCCATTTAACTGGCAAATAGGAGTGTTTGCGGGAAGAGTTTGAACACTTCCTAATGATTCCTTTTAACTTAAGACTATTTATGACAGGGGCGTTCCCATTTATTGCCTCCTGGTGTAAAAGAGATTGTCTTATCCATGCCTTCTTTCTCCTCACACGCTCGCACCCACACAGGGTGCGCACACACACACACACACACACACACACACACACACACACACACACACACACACACACACACACACACACACACACACACACACACACACACACACACACACACGCACACACACACACACACACACACACACACACACACACAATGCGCATTCTTATCGTCTCACAGGCAAGCAGGGGAGCCCGCCCTCCCGTGGATTTTAACAAACTCTTTAACCTTCCTATTGTGTAAGGAAAACTTATTTTTACCTTTTTCTCAAAGTAGATATAAAACCTATCTTTTCATGGATAAAGAAGCCAAACCAGCTAAACAAGGGTTGAGGAAGATGGCAGCAGAAAACTAACACATTAGGAAGGTTAATTAGGAGGCCCCACGACACCTCAGCGGGATTTAACTGCTCCAAATACCTGTACTTCTTTAGAAAACAGAGGAGTCCACCCTCCCGTGGAATTTAACTGACGTTTACGTCAGGGGACTCCATCATCCCATACAGAATTTAACTGTTTCTAAATGCACTTGATAGGGTTAAAGAATAGAATTGTCAAGGTTTCAAGTGACCTCTTGCCACTGCACTTTCATTCCTTTTAACAGAATCAATATTCATACTCACAGTCTGCTGGGCCTTCCCCTCGGATGATCTCGTCAACCACTCCGGCGTCCAACCGACTGATCGAGACAGCCCCGTGAAAAGGGTTTCTCTATCTATATGCCTTGGCCAAGGACTTGTCCTGTGTCGAAAAGTCGGCCGGAACCCCGAAATAGGTCTATTGAGATCCCGGACGAGCCCCCAAAAATCTGTTAGGTTCAAAATCAGAAAAAGGATCAGCAGACAAAACCAGTGAGGCAGAATGTTGAGTCTTTTCTCGCGAGGAGTGCATTCAGACTTACAGCAGTCCTGAAATACACTAAAGGCCTGATTGCACTCCTCACTCTTTTATTTAGGAATGCCCTACCCACAATGTGAGACTAGCCCCTGAGGTGGGGGAAGCGTGGGCTTTGTCTCATGAGAAAAGAAACGAGATTCTATAAACAAAAAGAAGTCATAGACAAGATGTCATGAGAATCGAAAAGAGTGCAAGGACAAAATGCTATGTGAAATAAGAAGTCACAGACAAGACACCATGAGAAAAGAGTGCAAGGACAAAATGCCATGTGCAGACATCAACAAAATAGTTTGAGCTATCAACAGCTTTCTTGGATTCCCAGAGATGTAGAAGGTCAGGAAGCTCCAGACAGCATCGTATGACTTGTTGTGGTCTGGTGGACGTCTGCAAGGCAAAACAGCAAGCATTCTGTGCAATAATTTTATTAATAAGTACTCATTAGGGAACGCATGATAACATATATATACAATTTATCTAACAGAAGGTTTTCAGCCGCTCCTGTGGGAGGTTGAACTTACTGAGCTGTCTCAGAAAGTACAACCTCTGCTGGGCCTTCTTCCGGACACAGTCTATGTGGCTGGTCTATTTCAGGTCCCGGGAGATTGTGGATCCCAGGAACTTGAAGGTGTCTGTGGTGGGAATGGCATTACTGAGGATGGTGAGGGGTGGAAGTGGTGAAGGGTCTCTCCTGATCTCCTCATCACGGTCTTGCGCGGCTCCAGGTGGTTTTGGCTGCACCAGTGGACCTGCTGCTCCACCTCCAGTCTGTACACAGTCTCATCACCGTCCCGGATCAGTCCGATGAGAGTGGTGCCGTCCGCATACTTCAGGAGCTTCACAGAAGAGTCGCCTGAGGAGCAATCATTGGTATAGAGAAAGAATAGCAATGGGGAGAGTACACACTGTAATCAATCATGTGATGGTGGGCTTCTTGCGGTACGATAGTGGAGCTTTTGAAGCACGAAGGCAGCTCCAGGGAACCTTTGAAGATCCGTGTAAAGGTGGCTGCCAGCTGTTCAGCACAGACTTTCAGGCAGGAGGAGGACACGCTGTTTGGGCCTGGTGCCTTCCTGACCTTCTGTCTCCGGAACATCTGACACACCTCCTCCTCACAGATCTGAAGTGCCGGCACGGGTTCTGAAAGAGAGAGAGATACGGTGTTAACGGCGATGGAGGTGTGAACGGGGGGGTTGTGGGGGGAGGTGTGGAGGTTGATTGTAATGCAGGATGTCCTGTTGCGTGATTGGACCGTTCAAACCTGCAGTAATACCTTTTTAGCTGGTTTGCAAGCCTTGGGTTCTCCACAGGAAGCACGAAGGCAGCTCCTCCCGGGGGGGGGGGGGGGGGGGGGGGGTTGTTTTCTTGAAGCCTGTGATGCTCTGTAGGCATTTCCACACTGATGAGGGATCAGGGTTGGCAGAGAGGTGTCTCGCCAAGCTACTCTTAGCTTTCATGATCTCTCGGATCAATGTGTTTCTGGCCTGCCTGAACAGGTCATATTCCCCACTCCTTGTAGGCCTCCTCCTTGGCTTTGTACAGCATCCTGAGGTTTGATGTAAATCACAGTTTGTTGTTGTTGTACGTACAGGTCATAGTCTGCACACACAAGTCCTCACAAAAGTGTCGGCGATTTCATGCAGGTCTGAAGTTGCAGCTTCCAAAACACCCCAATGGGTGCAGTCAAAACAGGCTCGGAGGTCCTGTTTTGACTCCACTGTCCATTTCCGCATAGTCCTCACCACAGGCTTAGTTTTTAATTTCTGCCTGTAGATTGGGATCAGATGAACTAAACAGTGGTCTGAAAGTCCTAAAGCTGCATGGGTGGGGCACAGAGCGATATGGGTCCTTTATTACTGAGTAGCAGTGGTCCAGTGTCTGTGTGCCTCTGATGGAACACGTAACGTGCTGTCTGTATTTTTCAGAGTTCGTGTGTGAGGTTCGCTCTGTTAAAATTCCCCAAAACAATGATCAGTGAGTTTGGGAGTTTTTTCTCCATGTCTGTTATCTGGTCAGCCAGCAGCTGCATGGCTTCGATCCCACGTGCGTGCGGTGGAACGTAAACAGCTGCCATTTCGATCGAGGATAACTTCCGTGGTAAATAAAACAGCCGGCAGTTTATAAAAGTGTCTCTAAGAGAGGGCTGCAAGACTCTTTCAACACTATGACATCAGTACACCAACCTTCATGTAGAAGCATAGACCACCTCGCTTTGTTTTTCCCGTGAGCTCCGTGCTGCGATCCGCGCGTAGGAGCCGAAATCCACGCAGCTGTACGGCGTGGTCAGGGATGTGTTTGTTGAACCACGTTTCGGTGAAGCACAGGGCGGCGGATCTGCTAACGTCCGGGTTCCTTGGGATGAGAAGCAGCAGTTTATCCATCTTGTTCGCCAGGGAGCGGACATTCGCCAGATGAATTGATGGTAGGGAGCACGGAAGCCTCTCTGCCTCAATTTCACGAGGGCGCCGGCGCGCTTGCCACGCTGCCGTCTCCAGCAGAACTTGTAGAGCGCTGCCGCTTCGGCTAGAATCTCCATCAAACTGCCTGAGTACGAGAAAACCGGAGAGAAAGTGCCAGGAGAAGACTGTCCTGGATGGGCAGCAGAAGTTGCAAAAAACACACAAAATAACACAAAGTGGCAAAGAGCGAGTCACCGAGACGGCCATTCGCGGCACCATCTTATGACTTTTGCTTCTGGTTCTGCGTCTTCACCTGCAGGGCCAACGTCAAATCGCGGAGCTTAAGAGGGAAGTGGAGCACCTGCTTGATGAGGGCTGTAATCCTGAAGTGGCACACCTGCTGCAAGACACGGAGCTGCAGTGGAAGTCACTCCCGAGGATCTGCCAGGAGGCCCAAATGCGGAGCCTTGTCCATGACTTTGAGGCTCACAGTCAAAGCATGCAGTCCTGGTTGCGAGAGCGAGAGTGCCAGCTGCAAGCTGCTGGCGTCCGCTCGCCTCCTGAATACAGCCGCCGCCCAGTGCAGGTTGGTAGAAAATGGATAAATGCTTTTGAGGCCATTGAGCTCTGCTCGGTTTTCCAGGATGTACTGCAGTCCAAACCTGATGGTGACTGTCTGGTCGAGAACCTGAGGAGTCGCGGCCAGACCTTGTTTGACCGCCACGATGTGGACGAAGACCAAAAATGTCAAGTTCAACAGGCAGTCAAAGACGCAGAGGAACGTTGGCGCAAAGTTCTGCAGGTGGCCGGACAGCTGAAGGAGGAGGCCACGGCACAGATCAACCAAGAGGCGGAGTCCAGAAACTCGGAGGTGATGAGGAAACAACAATGCTTTTGTTATTTGCCGCTACTTGTGATCCTCATGGCATCTTGTGCTTTTCAGCTGAAGGCATTCCAAAGCTTCCTGCAGGAAACCGAGGGCTGGCTCGCTGACCTTCAACATCAGCTGGATTTGCTCCCTGCTCAAGCCACAGCGCAAGAGTGGCTGCATGCCGCGCAGGTGAATGCCGCCACTACGAGACACAATTTCTCGATCGACTGACGCACTTGACGTCCCGCAGACATGCACGGTCGGACGATTCACTGCTCAGCGAGCTGCCTCTGGGTTTCATCTTGGGTCTGCTGGTTTGATTGTTGCGCGCAATCGCGAGTCACCCTTTTTCTGGTCACGTGACAATTGTAAGCTGAGCCCGCCGTGATGCCACCTTCAGTCAAGTCAAGTTTATTTATATAGCCCTATATCACAAGTCTCAAAGGGCTTCACGTGCAAAATTGACAATTATTCTCAACATCCCCTGATCATAACTCTCAGGAGGGCAAGGAAAAACTCAAAAAACCCTACTGTCGACTGCAGGATTCAAAACCCCCCCAGCTGGATTTTGCCACCTCTCACTCGTGGGGCTGCATGGAACAATTGACGCTCCCTTTAAGCATCCTCATCAGCTGGGAGATGGCCCTCACTTTACTTAACTGAGATTCCGCCTGCACTAGACAGACAGACAGACAGACAGACAGACAGACAGACAGACAGACAGACAGACAGATAGACAGATAGTCAGATAGATAGTGTTGAGTTTTGTTCAAGATGTCCGTCATTGATAGGCAGACAGGCAGGCAGGCGGGCGCAGAGGCAGAGGCGGGCGCAGCGGCAGATGCGGGCGCAGGGGCAGAAGCGGGCGCAAGGGCAGAGGCAGAGGGGCAGATATTGATCCCCAGAGGGAAATTCAAGAGCCAGCAGTGAGACACAGAAACACACAGATAGATAAACAGATAAACAATACATCGATAACAGAATACAGCTTAATATTAAGCAGCTCAAATAATAAATAATAAATAAATAGGTCAAACAAATAAATAAATAGATTAATAACTAACGGATAAAAAAAATAAACAATAAATTGTGTCACGACTGTGACTATCTTCCGTTCCCGTAGTCTCTGCCCATATCTTGCACATCATCGTCATCATCTTTTATCAGAGCATTGTTAGCGCCAAGCACACCGGAGATGAGAAAGTCCAGGAGCTGAAGAGGCAGAGCGTGTGTGCTCAGGAGCCCGGACCGGAGCTTTTGCGTAAGGCAGTTCAGGACGCCGAGGACCAGTGGAGGGGAATCCTCGAGGCTGCCAAGGCAGCGCTCCACGCGGCAGAACAGCAGATAGCTCAAGAGGATCGGCTGAAAGCGCACCAAGAGGCCAGACGGAAAGTCCGAGCCTGGCTGCAAGAGAAGCAACAGAAACTCAATTCCCTGCATCTTGGCAAGGACCCCCAAGTCACCATAAAAATGGCGCAGGTAGCTGGCGATGCGTGAGCCTGAAGTTGAATGAGCAACAGCTCAACGTTGTTGGCGATTGGGTCATGAGTTAGCCCGTCTGTTCTCCTTGTGTCAGGACATCCTGAGCTCCAAACCACAAGGTGACAGCAAGATGGCCGAGCTGCAGAAACAAAGTTGGGATCTCTGCCATGGTGCCGAGCCCGAGTCGCTCACAGCCCTGGAGGAGCTGTGGGCGGCACTGTTGCGCGACGCCGAAAATGCCCTGAGCAAAGCCGAGGTCCTCTACTCACTTTCCCGGGAGCTGCAAGCCTTTTTCAGCCAGGTGTCCGGCGCCCAAGCCTGGGTGGACCAGCTGCAGACGCAGCTCGACAGTGTCAGTAGAATGGACGCTCGAGGTGGCCGGGCCCAGATAGAAGAGCGGCTCAACACAGTGCACGTGAGTGGTCCGGCAAATAGCGCAGGTTTCTCTGCACCCGGAGACCAGTGCACATGTCGTGTCTCCAGATGATCTTGAGCTCTGGATCCAGCGGAGAGAGTCCACTGTGGGACCTGCAGAGGCGAGCGCAGAGCCTGGGCGACCACCAGGACTTGGAACAGGACAGCAGACTGCAGATGCAGACCAAACTCAAGCAGCTGCAGGAGCAGTTTGGGACTGTGCTGCAGGCGGCAGAAAGGGCAAGCAGGTACTGACGGACACTCAAGTACTTTTCTGGCAGCAGGCACCTCCCCAAAGCCCTCTGTTGAGTTTTTGTCCACCGCTGTCCACTAGACAACTGCAGAGTGTGGAGGACCTTCTGGTGTCCTGTTTGTCTCAGCGAGGACAGGCCGAGGCTCGTCTGGCCCAACTCCGGACGGAGACGTCCAGTCTGCCTTGCGCCTTCCCTTGGCCCGGCCTGGGTGAGCGCAGTCAAGCGGCGGAAGGAGCCCGGTCCCTGCTGGACAAGGCCTCGGCCATGGGACCCCTCCTCTTAGATCTACGCACGCGGGTAGAACTTTAATATGTCCTTCAAAGCAACGGCAGTATGTCGCTCGTATGTGGATAGTCAAGTCACCGGTTGTGTTCCAAACGTTGTGCAGGCCGCAGAGCTGTTTGAGGCCACCCAGGACCCTGACTGGGCTGATTCTACCTGCGCCGGCATGGTGTTTTCCGTCTCGGCCTTGCTCCAAGACCTAACGGTGAGTTTGTCTGTGCCACACCCTTTCCTCGCCAGCCGGATGAACACATGTTGCTCTGCGCTCGGCACGCACGCCTACCTGCCATCAGGACACTGCAACCCGTCTGGAGCAAGGAATTGTGGCCGAGAGGCGAGTGGCCCAGCTGCTAGAACAGCATGAAGCGGCGCAGGATTGGTTGCGAGAGCAGGTGAAAAGACTGGAAGATCCTACGAACGACAGAGCACGTCTTCACAGTGCCATCAACACACTCAAGGTCAGCCGAGCGGGCGGGATGAGCCAGGAAACAGGCTCTCGGGGCTTTCGTCTTGATGAGCTGGGCGCGGCGCTCTCCTCAGGCCTTACTCCAGACCGTAGACCGGGAGCAGAAAGAAATGAAGGAGCTGGATGCCGCTAGAGAGCATCTGCTCGGCCTCTGCACCTCCGGAGGCGGCGATGCACTGACACTGGCGGTCAGCCACCTGGGCGAGCTCTGTGCCACCTCGGAACAGTACCTGAGGGAGCGGTTGAGGGCCTGTGAAGCCCGCCTGCGGGAGCTGGACTGCCAGGCGGCGCATCGGACCCATGAGCTGAAGGAGAAAGCTGCCGCCTTGCTATGGGAGTTGAGTTCTCTGGACCGGGTGCTCGGCCACGTCGGATCGCAGAATGGTGTCTGTCAGATGCGGCGTCACTGGGACAGCCTGCGGGTGGGTTTTCACGTTCTGACCGTCGAGCACTGAACCCACGACACGTCACGTCTTTCTATTCCGGCAGAATTGTGAAAAGTCGCTGCAGGAGCTCCGTGTCCACATTGACATGCTCAACCGGGAGCTTGCTGCTGCCGACAGGGAGCAGCGAAATAAGAATCATGGTGCAGTCCCTGTGCCAGCAATATGAAAGGTACCAGACAGCGAAGCCGAGTCACGCGCACGACAAGTTGCGCGCCTGACACATTCTAACTTTCAAAACCGCAAGTTGTGTCCAATTTTTGGATGAGTGCTTGTCTGGAAAAAACAAAACAGACAGGACTTGGGTTCTTTGGAGGGTCGTTGTTGATTTCAAGGAGAGCCATCATCTCATATCCGGGTGGCCCACCTGATTGCATTCATCTTTTGCCTTTGGCAGTAGGACACAGCATTTTGGGAGTGACTTGGCAGAGTTTTTAGGTGTGCTAGTACAAGTTTCACAGCTAGCATGTGCACAGGATAACCAGGTGCTGTTTCTTCATCTTAATTGGATATTGCTTGTGGTGTCCCCCAGGGCTCTGTTTTGGGCCTCGGTCCTTTGTAAGGCATTGGATGCACTGAAACTGGTGTTTGCTATTTATATCTTCTGTTCTGCAGGAATTTGACTTACCAAAGAAATTAAAACAAAAATGAAAATGTGCTTTGATAGAAAAAATCACATCATTCAACTTGACCAAAACAAGCTTTGTTTGGGAAGTTGCAGGACATCAATTCCTAGACAGTTGAGAGAAAGCCGAAAGCCACAAATCAAATCCAAGAAGATGGAGAAGCATTTCAGTATGACTGTGCCATCATTTTTCCATGTTTGAGGAGCTGTGTGGCAATTTGGGGTTGTTTTCTGCTGTCTGCATAAAGAATGTCTCCTTGTACCGGACGTCGTTGGTCACAAATTCGTCGTTGGTCACAAATTCGTCGTTGGTAACAATGTCGTTGTAATCCAGATAATCGTGCGTTTTCCTTCAGTCTAGAGTCAAGACTGAGCCAGCATCAACAAAGCTGTTCCACAAACGTGGCTTGCTGTCTCAGCCATTCCTTGCAAGCGCTGCAGGACTGGAATGGCAGCGAGCATTCGCAATCCGGCATGTCCCTGCAGGTGGGCCTCATTCGCGGTCGCTTTTGGGGCCCTCCCTCCGTTTTTCACGTCTGATATTTGTTAGGAGCCAGAAGATGAAAGGCAACAGCTGCTGGCTGTTCTTGGCGAGGCATTTGAGCAGCGGCAGTTTTTGAGCGACTGCCTGGACCGGGATGTGTTTGAGCAACTTTCACAAGACATCTCTGAGGTTCTCAGAGAAGCAGGGATGCTGAAAATGTCTCAGTGTCAGGAGGTAACGTGTTGAAAACATCCCTTGTATTATGCTTGTGAGTGCTGTTCCTGGAATAGTCATGTGATTTTTTTTCATGTAGGAACCCAATGCCAAGGGTGAAGCCACACCTAACGGTCATCTGAGTGCTATTGCCGCTCTGGACGCTCAGCCCAAGGAGGCAAAGATGTTTTTGATAGCGCCACCACTGCGGAAGAACAAACAATCAGCTGAGACAAAGTCTCCAGTTGAGCAAAACACATTTCCAACGGCAGCAAATGAACAAGTCGCTCACTTTATCACGGACATCATTGTATCTGCCATCTCCAATAAAGCTGCAATAGAATTGGAAAGTAGAAAAACATCCTCAGGTTCTCACTTTGGCACAGGAGTCTCTCAAGTTGTTCACATGAAGGAAAGGAAGATTCCACCACCTGCAAGAAAGTCAAAGAGCGTCAAGTTTTCCATACAAGTACCTGTAAAAGAGACGACACAAGAATCGAAACTCCATGACCGGGAACATCCAGTCTGCGAAGAAGCAACAGAAGTCTCTGAAAGTGGGCAAGCTTGTGGCATGACTGAGGTTGTCAGAGCAACGAGACACGCTGACATAGTATCTGAGCAAAATCACCCAGAAGAGGCTGCTGCCGGAATCGCTCAATTTGCTACTGTGCACCAAAGAAATCTCTCACCGCCCACAAGAAGATCAACAAATATCATGCTTACTCCAAAGCGGCCAACAGCAGCCAGGGAAGGTCTAGCATATGCAGCAGAAACATTTCAAGAGCACACAGTTTGTGAGGAGGCACAAAAGGAGTCTGCGAGTCAGGAAGCGACAGTCGGCATGGGACTGATTGAGTCTGCAATGAGTGAACTTCCTCAGGAAGTGGGGGGAACATCCTCAGCTTCAGTAGTTCCCAGCTCTGAACTCGTTGAAGCGGAAGGAGAGATTTCACCACCCAAAAGAAAATTGAAGGCCGCCGAGCCCCATTTCCATGAAACGGCAGAGCAAAAGTTGCAAGATGGTAGTGAGCAAACAAAAGGAGTCGCGGCTCCACGGCCACCGAAAAGAAAGCCAAAGCGCTCAACCGCCCCCCCGCCAATTCCCAAAGAGGGACACCCCGAGAGGCTCGGATGCGCCGACGTGGCATATGCTGAAGAATTGGCAAAGCGCGAGATGATTCCACAAGAACCTCCAAAGTCCCCCAAACACAAAGCTGCCTCACTCTACGGTGAGCCAGACCTCGCCGCTACTAACGTGGTTGTCCCTGAGCCCGCGGCTTCTGTTTTGGTGGACGGCAAGCTATCAGACAGTGTCGCCCCAAGACCCATTGAGACAAGCCCAGTTGCTGTTGAGCGAGGCGCCTCTGAAAATGATGAAGGTAAAAATCTTGCTAAGTCAGCCCAAGCTCTGTGCATCACACAAGTGAGCTCACCCATGCAAGCCGTTACTGAGTTGGAACTGCTCGAAGTTGCGAGGGAACCAGCGGGCCAAGCCAACGCCAAAGACGTTGCGGTTGACAACAACAACGCAAAAAGATGCCTGTCTCAAGATGGAGTTCCAGCGGATGCTTTACAACTGAATATTCAGATGGACAAAGACTTTTCTGCTGAGACTGCACTGCAAGGGGAATCTCCCATGGTTTTAGCAGCACAATTGGTGGAGATTGTATTATGCGACAAGGCCGTGGAAAAGACCTGCCAGGCGGAGATCAACCTGCAAAGACCGACTGACAACTAGGAGCACGACGGAGCCTCCTTGCCTGTGGGCGCTTTGCAAGGTACTCCTGTGACAATTCACATGGGGCCCCATGTGCGTCTTGTACAAGTTGAGATAAAAGCATGTCAAGAGCAAAACAAAGACAAACTCGAAACAGAAGCGGTGGAAGAGCCAGAGAAAGCCACAGACGACGAAATGTCTCCGGGAGGGAAGCCAGACACCAGCGCAGAACGAAACGCGGGCAAAGCCGTGTCTGTTGCCCAAAAAGACAAAGCGGAGTGCAACCACAAGGAGAAGCCACCGCAGCTCATCCAAACGGAAGAAATTGGCACAGTGCCACTGGCTGCAAGTCTTGTTGACGCCCACATGGCTGTGACGCAAGAGAGCAAAATGAAAGAGCTAAGCCAAGTTGAGTTTTTAATGACAATGCCACGAAAAGAATCTTCAGAGAGCCTTGCTGAGGCTCCTTGCCAGCCTTACCCCGAGGCGAATGAGTTCAGCCAAGGTGAGACTTCGATGATAATGGCACGAGAAGAATCTCCAGAGCTCACTGAGGCTCCCTGCCAGCCTGACCCCAAGGCGCTCGCTGCAGCCCAAACAGAAGCCCAGCAAAAGGATGCACCAACGGAGCAAAGCCAAGACGCCAGTAGGTGTGACACTTTGCAGATGCGCCAAGCCAGCGTCAAGAGGTCCGAGTCGGACACTGACGTAGCAGAAAGAGCTTCGTTGACGGACATCTTCTCAGAGTTGAAGGCAACGGCAGAGATGGAAATCCTTCACGAGGTACGCGGCGGCTGGCGTTTGTCTGATTAAGAGAATGAAAAGTTTTTCATCGCCTTGTCAAATAAATCTGCCCTCACAGGACTCGTGTGATGATTGTCTAGTAGAGCTGATGAGCTCCACAAGTGGCGACCCGAACGTTTTGCTATGCGGCCTTGTGTCAAACCTTGTGAGCTGTAGGAATCGCTCAGCCGAGCTCCAGGTTACTGCTATGAGCCGGCAGCTGAAGGAGGCTAAGGTGAGACTTGATGCCAAGGATGAGAGAAAGTGCCACAAGGCCTCTAAAATGTTTGCCCGCTCACTCGCAGAAGTGTCATGACACGGCCAGGGAGCAGGCCGCCCTGCTGGAAGCGGAAGGTGACTCTCTGGAGAAGCGCTGGAGTGCAGCTGCTCGCGATGCAGCCGTCGTCGTAATAGACCAAGTCCAGCGGCTTCAGCTTGTACAGAACTTTTTTCAACAAAACGACAAAGTCAAGACCACCTTGGAACACTGGGCAGCTCAACTGGATATGTCCGGACTGTAAGTCCCTCAACTTCAATGTGTGCGTCTGGCGAGGGGTGTGGCCTACAGCAGGCCCTTACCAGTTTGTCCTACAAACGTGCGCATGGCGCTGCGGCTCTCCTTGACCACTTGTCGTAACTTTTCATGGCACCCAACATAAAATTGTCTGCTCTTTTGCGTGACAATGATCACAAACAAAAACAAACAAAAAGACCTCCGGAGCCCAGACACTCCAATGAGAAAAACAACAAGCCAATGAAAGACCATGTGAGGGCAAAGATAGAAGTGTCACACCTGAAGAAGTAGCAAAACCGAAGCTAAACTTTGAAAAAGACACTACAAACCAAATAGTTTGGAGACAGAAGAGGAAAGTCAAGCTTTATATCTGTTGTATTGACTCAAGTGTTTTTTCTCGTAGTGCCCCGGCAGAGAGCCACCACCAAGAGGCAGAGTGCCTGAACGCCACCAAGAGAGCTCTCAAGGAGAACCATAGTGTCCTTGGGGAGCTGCTGGGCATTCACACAAGACTGCATCCTCTCCTTGGCCATGCGCACCGCGCAGCTGCAAAGAATGCGATTGAGACTCGACAAGAGGACTGGAGAGCGCTGGAGCGCGCCGCAGAGAAGGCACTTCATCGGTCGGATGTTCAGGCCCGGAGTTGCAGCGATCTCTTGCTGGAGTTGTCGTATCTGCGGGGACACTTGGAATCGCTCAGTCAACAGCTGGAAGGGTCCCCGTGGGACTGCGCCAAAGTCACGCAGCTGATGATTGCGCACGCTGAGGTCAAAGCCGCCCACGTCAAGTATTACCACTTGAAGGAGAGGTCGGAGGCGCTGCCCTCAAACGTATGGCCCAAAGAACGAGACGAGATAAAGAAAGCGCTTGCCAACATCAAGGACCAACTTTGTCTTACGGAGGAGTGGATGGCCTCTAAAATCCTGATAAGCGGCGATGCCGTCACCAAGAAAGTCCTGACCCTGGGGAGGGACGGTCTCTCATGGGCCAATAGATGGAGAGCAGCATCGAGGGCATGTGCACCAGAGTGCCTCTGCTCCCTGAGGAGGTGCACCATCAGCTCGGGGCCTTGAAAAAACTGCAGTCACAAGTCATGGCCAAACACAGACAACTCGAGTTACAGGTGAAGGCGGCGACGGAACTCCTGCCGCAGCTGGAAGGAGTGGAGGAAATACCCGCCGTGCACTCCATGCTCGAATGTCTCCAAGAACACTCAAAGTCGCTCATCCAGAAGCTGACTGACGCCACCGCGCACTTGGAATCGGAGCTGCGCATCAGAGAAGCAGTGGCTGAGCGGATTGCCGATCTTGATTACTGGGTGGGAGCTCATCTGCAAAGAGAGACGCTGGAGACCGTCCGGACGGACTTTGCGACTGCTGATGGCGAGAGCCACGAGGTGCCGATCCAGGTGGAAAAGCAGTGCGCCACCTGCGAGGCGCTTTTCATGCAGACCAAAGGCATAGCTTCGGAGCTCAGCGTGGCGGAGAGCTGCCAGCTCTTTGACAAACTCACCCAGCTCCGGGAAGACATCAGCAACATTGGCAGCTGCTGGCGGGCCGAGAGGAAGGAGTTTCAGGAACAGGCACGGTCTGTAGACTCCAGCGAGAGGGAGCTTGTCACGGTTGAACATAGCCTGAGGCAGATGCAAGACCAGCTGCACCAACTGAGGTTCCCCACCCTGACAGAATCGCTGGAGGTGTTGGAATACTTCCAAGACCAGCTTTTGGAGCACCGCTCTACGATTGGCCTACTCTGGGCCTGGACACAGGAAGAGAAGACGAATGAATTTGACTCAGTCATTGCTGAAATTCAGAACCAACTGACAGCCCTGCGACTGAAGGCCAGCGAGCAACACAAGTACCTCTACATGAGGCAGAATGCAGAGGCCCTGAAAAAGGCCATGGAGGAGCAACTTTGTCAGGCCAAAGAAGACACACGGGCGGAGGAGCGTTACAAGACCTACCACAAGCTTCTGTGTCATTTTCCTCTGATCAAAGGGCGTTGCAAGGAGGTCGTGTCCAAACTCCAGATGATCTCCACCGACCTCGACCCCGCTCAGCTGCGCTCCGAGCAACGCAGACTTCAGCAAAATGAGGAGAGCCTTCAAAACACGAAGACGAAAATCTTTGAGGGTCTCGGCGCCGTCGAGTGCGCACTGCTTCAAGAGCTGGATCTGGACTCGGAGAGGAAAGCAATGCGAGCCTTCCTTGGGGATGCTCACCGGGAGCTCCAGAAGCCCATGCTGATGGCGCCAGACGAAGCGGGGATCCATAGGCAATTCCAAAAATTAGTCTTTCTGAAAAATACACTTGAGTGGCGAATGAGAGCACTGGAACCTCTCGAGGAAGGAAGCTACAAATGAGAGTCCTTTGGACTGCTCAGCCGAAGGACTCTCATTTGTATTTTTTTGCTTGCTGCGTTTACTCTATAACAGCCTCACTGAATCCGTCTCCGTCTTTTTAGACAAAAGGCAAAGTCTGACCTAAATTGTTTGTCTTTTAGGACAACATTTCTGATGCCAGGACATCACTGCGAAACTACACCCAAACTGTCAAACGAGCACTGCAGTTCTTGAGGGACGTTGAGATCTCTCTGCTGCTCTTTCCTGGAGTCTGTGGTGAAAAGCTGGAGGAAACCAAAGAGATCTTAGACTCACTGGAGGATCACTTCCAGACTCACGTCGACCAGCTGAGCCCTCGATCCTTCCCTGTCCCCGCTAGGGGTAGAGCGTCTCCAGGAGAGTACTTTGAGTCAACTCCTTGTGAGGATGTCCACACTTAAAGCAAAAGGCTACCTTCAGCTGGAGAATCTCAGCAGGTTGAACTTTTACTCACCTGACGCCGCTCTAAGAAGTAGTCTCACTGCTCAAAAATGTGCTCCACAGCTGTGCCGAGAACAACAGAAAATACGCAAAATCCCTCGAGGGAATCAGTCTGCATGCCAGGAACGCAGAAGCCAGCCTGGAGTATTTTGTCTCTCGTGAGGCCCATTCTCTGAACGAGTGCACCGAGCGGCTGCGAGAACACCAGGTAGGCATCTATGTGCTAAAGCTGAGCGCAACCGTCACCTGATCCGCACTGTTAGAGTGGTGCTCGCTCTAACTTATTTGCAAGAACCACACGGGAGACAGTCTGCCCTTTAAGCACTTGCAAGTGGAGAAATCATTCGTCACTGTGCATACAGCGATGTTCGAACAAAGTCTGACTTTGGATTCTTGCAAGAGAGTATTTATTGAGAGAAAACAGGGTGGAGGTGAGAGTGGACAGGTTTGGTGAACCCCTGGCCTATGGTCAAATCAGAGCAGGGGGTGTTTTACGACGTTGGGGAAAACAGAACAACTTAGATTGCTTCCTCTGCAACTGGTCAATCAGTAAAGAGGATGCAAGCACTTTATTATACAAGGTTGTGGAAACAGAAACTAGTGGACCATTTTAGATATCGTAATTTTCGGACTATGAGTCACGGGTTTTTTCATAGTTTGGGTGGGGGGGCGACGTATACTGAGGAGCGACTTATATGTGAATTTTTTCACAAATTTTCAAAATTAAAAAAAAAAAAAGAAAAAAAGTTAAACTGCGATAAACGAACCGCGATGTAGCAAGGGATTACTGTAATTTGAATTTCAAGTGACGTCAGTGGCGCGGTGCGACGGTTGTTTACATAAAGGACAAAGATTCAATCACGGGATGACGAAGATGACGAAGGGCCCTACGTACTACCGGCATCATTAGCGGCTTTGTAAGTGACACGGAGCACGAAGGATTTAATGATTTGGAGTGACACAGAAGGTTTGAAAAACGCACGCCCGGTCCTACTCTACGGAGCTTTCTTTCACCTCCATGGATTGAAGTCGGGGGTCGGCGCTCGGCCGGGAGGCTGTCCAAGGACGGTGGATGGGACTCGGACATGGCTTTTACGCACGCCCGGTCCTACTCTACGGAGCTCTCTTTCACCTCTGTGGATGGAAGTCGTGGGCCGGCGCTCGGCCGGGTGGCTGTCCGGGGATGGTGGATGGGGCTCGGACATGGCTTTTACGCACGCTCGATCCTATTCTATGGAGCTCTCTTCCACCTCCGTGGCTGGAAGTGCCGGGGATGAAGTCCACACCGCCACACACCTGGAAGTCGACGCCGGTGCTTGGGGCCGTGTGGTGGTGAACTATTTATGTTATAATTTATCAACACGCACCGCTCCGTTTTGCTCCGCTCTGCTCTGCTCCACTGCAGGTCCTGCGGGCCGATCTGGACTCTGCGCTGAGGCAACTGGAGGAGATGGAGGAGTGGTGTCCCGAACAGCGATGCCAAGCGCAGCGGGAGACCTCCGCGGCGGCTGCCTGGACACGTGTGATCAAACTCTGCCTTGGCTCGCGGCGCCTCAGCGTGAGACTCGAGCAAAGGATCGTCGAATGGAGCGACATCGCCCGCAGCGTAAGTAGTTAGCCAAAGTCTCGACTGAGTGAGCGCTCAAGGAGACGCTTTGCGTTGGCATCGGCAGGGGACTCCACAAATGGAGCATCCCTCTGTTGTCTCTCAGGTGGAGAAAGCCTCTGCCGTGCTGCGGCAGACAGAGGAGGAGCTCCCCGAGCTTGCCCCCTTGATGGCCTCCACCAAAGAACTGGTTGACCTGCAGCAGTGCTGGGAGCAGTACCGGGACAGACTGGACTGTGAATACGGTGCACTATGTGCCCTGGAACAGCGCGTCGCCAGGCTACTGGGCATCCCCGACGGCACGGAAGAGGCGCCGCCCACACCCCTCTGCCAGCATCTGCAAGCCATACGGGCCGCCTACGGCAGGTAAGCGGTACCCAGCGCCTTTGCTCCCAGGCCTTTAGCGAGGGCGACGCCTATTTGCTCTCCGTTTGGCTTTAGGTTGGTTGACGGAAACTTTGCTTAGTGCACTCGGGGTTTGATGTGGGAATGCCATTGGAGCACACTGCTACACACTGCACATGTGCCACGACCAGTGCAGCCCAGTAAGAGGCTGCTATGAGTGAATATTCTCGAAAAGGTCCATATTGGGATTGGAGTTGAATTTGTAGATGTTGTCCGGGTTACTGGCCCCGAGCGGCAGCTGGCTTTGATTTGTTTTGGCCGTCCGTTTGTTGCGTGTGGTTCCTTAGGGTCAAGCAGAGTAGCCGAGATGGTTTGGAACAGATAAAGCTGGAGCTGGAGGACGACAAAAAATTGCAGGAGGAGCTGCAGGTGGTGTGGGTGTGGTTGACAAAGGCTGACAGCCTCTTGTCTCAGATGGATCCAAGCAACGGCATTGTAGAACTGAAGGTACGAGCTCCGTCTGGCTCATGAGCGACGTGGCCCGTTCACCTTTCAAATAAAAGTTTGCATTCGCCCACCTTTTCAGGTGCTCCACGGCCAGTTGTGCGTCCAGAAAGCGCTGGTCCGGGGCATTCGTGAGCGACTCAAGTCAAAGTACCTGGAGTCGGACGTGGTCCCGCCAGAGATCCACGGACGACTGCAGGAGGTCCAAAAGGCTCTGGAGCAAGTTCAGGCTAAGGTAAACTGAGTCTGCGCCATTTTCATTCAAGCGGTGTCTAGAAATTTCAAAACTCGTAGGACTGACTCCACAGCGAAACAACAAGAATTCCTGCTTTGCAAGCCTGCCTTACCCAATTTGTCCATCCAGGTTGAAGAGGCCATGGAGACAAGCGGACCCGCACACAGAATCAAAGCCGAGCTGCTGGAGACTCAAGTTGGCCTGCGCTCAGTGCAGGAGTGGCTACAAGACAGGAGTTGCAACATGGCGGACGCAAAGCGGGCTCAGAAGGTGGATGGGGCGGGGGTCATCACGCCCTAACCCGGGAAACCCCCTCAAGCCCCATTGTTGAAACTCCATGCAGCTGGTGTGGCACGAGCTGAAGAAGTGGCACTCGCAGGTGGCAGCGCTGGAGGCCGATGTGCGGGACCACGCGCCGTCGCTGACGCAACGACTGGCAGTGGTGCAGCAGCTGTGCGTCCAACTCACTGAGCGGGCCGAGCAGAAGACGGCGCTCATTGGCAAGGTGGGAGAGTGGTTTTGTTGTGCTCTGCTTTCACTTGGACACCATTTCTTTGTGGCCGATCAGGCTCGATGCAAAGTTCCGCCTTGTTCTCAGACGCAAAGTTGGCTGGAGGAGCATCGGGAGATGATCACCAGCTCCAAGAGTTGGATGTTGGAGTCGCAGGCTTGGCTAGCCACCCCCCGCACGTACACCACCTCCAAATGTCTGAGTAAGCACGTCACAGTGCTGCAGGTCAGATGAGCCTGAGCCCCGTAAGTGTCGCAGTTGCGCTGACTCGCTCTTCTGCCCGCGCTCTTTTGGTGTGGTGACGCCACAGACGGTGTTGAAGGACGCCGCGCATATCCGAAACGCCTTGGAGAGCTTCTCTTCGGTCTTGGAGCAGATGTCTCAGGTGGTGGACGTCTCAGCTCATTGGGAGCAGCGGGCGGAAGCCGACCGACAACTGGCGGCCGTCCAGAACAGCTTTGCCGAATCTTTGTTGCAAATGGAGCGCGCCGCCGCCGTGAGTCTCCCTCTCTCAACATTTCCACATGGCGAGTCGCTGCCTTGTTCATGTCCGTCGGCGCCGTCTCGCCAAGGAGGTGACGGCGATGGAGACAGAAGCCGTCAAAATGGAGACAGATGTGGCCGAGATCAAGAGCCTCCTCTGCTCCCCGGAGACATTGTCCAGCCCCAAGAAGAAACATCTCAAGGTGACGTGTCACTTGTGCATCACAAATGCGCCCGGCCCCCGCGTACTCACAAAGCTCGTGGCGCCGCGCAGATGCTCGAGCGGAGGACCCGCTCCATGAGGAGCAGCATTACCGATTTCCAGAAAGCCAAATTGCTCCTTCGTCTTCCAGAGAAGACGGATAAGACCTTGACTGTTTTAAGGCTCATAAATCTGCTGCAAACCTCGCTGCCGGACCTCGAGAAGGTGAGTTGCTCCGTCAAGCGGGTCGGCCGAGGCTGCCCACCGCGTGTCTCTCATTTCAGAAGATCCAGGCTCTATCCATCCAGCAGCTTCCCGCTCAACGGGCTCGAGGCGAAAGCCGGCAGGCAATGTCCCTGATGGAGCTCGAGCTGCCCAGTAGCTTAGAAGAGAGGGAGAAGAGTGAGGAGAGTGAGGAGAGCGAGGAGAGCAAGGTGAGCCAAGTGAGGGAGGTGAGCAAGGTGAGCCAGCGCAATCTTGGAATTCTCCTCACAAGTCCAAACCGATTGGTGCTTGTTACAGGTCGATGACCCCGAGCCGAACGCTTGTTTCGTTTCTTTAGGCTTCAGGCGCCACAGAGCAGAATTGCTTTGAGAATTTGTCATCCTTGCTGGAGTCTGTCACACATCCCAAGGACCCCGAAGCCATGGTAAACATCTCCACCGGCTCCAAAAGTGCAGCTGCTTGCCAGCAGAGATGCTCACTCTGCTAGATGTAGAAAGCCTCCAAGTCTTCTTCACGAGTTAGAATTGCAGCCTTTACTACACCTCCGACGTCCCGCTGGCTCAAGTTAACACCTCCGACGTCCCGCTGGCTCAAGTTAATGATGTCAGGTTTGAGCCCCAGCTGATACCCCATTCTAGACCCAAGGACAAAGAACCGATCTCAGAACACTGACGATGATCACGACGCACTTGGAATTGACTCCAGAAAAGCAAAGCTCAGACAAGACCTGGCCGGTTGGGCCTTGTAAGTGCGACACCACTGAGTATTGCTTTGTTCCCTTGTTGGATTCGTTCAAAGTGCCGGCATCGGAAGAAGCCCATGACGCATCCAAATCATCGTAAGGTGGCGCTGGCGTTTTCTAGGGGGGGGGGGGGGGGGGGGGGGGTGGAACCTGATTGACTGTTGTCAAAATGTGTACCACCTGGCCCCAGATGATTCATAGCCCAGCCAGGCGTTTGCTGAGGACCTACGACAATTTTATGCAACCTTAGCAGGCGCTATATCAGCGCCATGACGCCAGCTCCTCCCAAATGGCCGAGTAGGGCATGATTTAGATGCGTAATCTGCACTTAGCCGATGCATGGGTATTTGCGCTATGAACACATGAATGTTCAATTGCGAACAAATCGTATCCTCGTGCTCCTGCAGCGACACCATTGGCTAGTTGGCATGGGATAGGCTAAAGTTAATCCGGAGAGTGGCATGGACGATGTCGCTTGTATGCATGGGTTGAGCATGAGAGCCGGCGACCCACATGAACCTGACGTGTTTTTTTTGGGAGTGGGGTTTTAAGGAAGCATACACTAATGGACACACGTGGTGACTCTGTTTGCTAATATGCTAATCAGCTGTTTGTGTTTTCCACACGCCACGTCTGAACTTTGCAAACATTCGCAATGAAGGCCGCGCAGATGCTCTTTGACGTGTTTAATCATTCAACTGACGGCCGATGACATGAGCATTACTTTCCATTAAAGTCACCATGTGCAAGGTTTTTTTTTTTTACCTGTCAGCATGAAGTCTTGATAGGTGTGCATGAATAAGATCTTGCTCTTTTCCGTCCTGACTCGCTCTTGTATACTCAATAAATCTGCAGCAGTGATTCGCGTCTCTTTGTATCTTTTGCTCATTACGGGAATAATAACCCAATAATACCACTCACAGACGCTTGGATTCTTTGCACTTCCCACATGTCAACCACAACGGTGACCATAGCGTTCAGGACTAGCCACAAGGTTGTTGGCTCATTGGGTCGAATATACGGCGCGGGATGGCACCAGTTCAAAATGCTGCTGTCCAGTCTGCATTGTCTGAACAAACGGTAGCAAAAACACGAGCATATTGAATTTATGAGGCAATAAATGAGAACCTCCTCCCACCTCCACATGAGGGAGACATTGCACACCCTCTCAAGGAGAGCTCTTGTGTGTACATCTTTCCCTGGTCACCTCATTAGGTGCAGCCCGTTACCCGTGAATATGACATGAGTTGTCATCATGGCAACGTGCCGACCAAAACGCCGGCGGGGACAGACCTGGCTGCTGTCCAAAGACTGTGCTGGGAGGTACGAGTCACCCACCTACGAGTTTTCCCGGGCATGAGGGTTAGGGTTCACTCACGTATGAAGTTGTTAATCAAGTTTTGTTTGTTCAGGAGTTGGAGTGGCAGTCGAGCGAGCAGCGAGATGTGACGTGGGCCACTGTCGTCAGCACGCTGGGTCAAGGAGCCAAGGCGCTGCCGCCGTCGATGCCACGGTAACGCTTGATAGCGCAATGTCATGGATGATGAGGCGTTTCTTTGCGGTTACGTAGAGGTGGGGTCGACAAAGTCAAAAAACTGCCTCAACTGCTACATTTACCTACCGCTTGAGTCGAAACACCTGTGGCTGAAAGCAACACTTGGCTGGGTTTTTGGCCTTAAGAATCGGGGCTCTGTTGCGGCTTCACCATTTTGGGGTGAGGTTCTCACCCATCTGCCGTCATTCATGGAAATCCCATTTTATTTGTCCCCAAACGATTTGTTGGCGATCAAAGCACTGTTGCGGCCAAATTCGTTGTTGATGAATTTATTATTCCGTTTACATGCATGTGCCATTTTAGGAGAACATGTCCGCCAATGGCCAAAATGGCTTCCCTGCACCGGACGAAGGAAAGTGGCGAGGCGTAGAATGAAGTGTAAATGTATGTTCCCCGCAGGAGGTCTCCGGCTGAGGAGGCGGTGGTGCTCGGCGGCGGCTTCTGGAAGTCGGAAGATGACTGCAAGAGGCTGGCGACTTATCAGGTAGAAAAATCGACAAGAAAGCTCTTGATTAGCACTTCCTCAAGCCGAATTTGATGTCTGGGGACCACTCATTTTTTTGCTCTGCCAATAAAATGAACGGGAGTGCCACCTGAACTCTTGGCGCATGCTTCAAATCCAGAAATTCGCACATTTGTAATGAAAACCGTCTGCTAGCCTAATGCTAACACAGAGTGGGACATCCCATAGACGGGCCTGAACTGAGATATCATTATGAGCCATCAAACAGGTGCTACTTGAACACAAGCAGAACAACAGCAGCAAATACAAGCGAACGATACAAGATAGCTCAATGTCGGTGCAAGGTGTACGGACATCAACGTTGCCGGCTGACGTCCAATCCTTTTGAGTGCGATGTCGGTTGGCCTCGTGTCTGTGGAGTGGCCGGCCGTCAAAGGCAAAAAAGAGCATTTTGTCCACTCAACTCTCGGTAATTGGTGGTGAACAGAGATGCCAGCAGGACATTTTTAAGTTTAGCAAGGTCTCGAGATGATTAATCGATTATTGATTCATGTGAAAAGTATTATTATTATTTTTTAGTCTCACTGTACTATAGGGACATGATGAATCTGTATTCAAAAGTCTGACGACACTCACCATCTTTCCGGATGTTTTCGTTGATCTACAAACGTGGACTTGAGGCGGTTGGACTTGTGTGTATCCAGAGTATGACTCTGGCGTAATGCTCTGCAGATAAGCCATGGAAGTGCGAGAACATGGGCAAGCATAGGACTGATTGCTATCAAGTCAATCCTCTCGCTCCGCAATTGGGACTGCTCAACTGCTGCCTGGTCAGCGGCCTGGCCACGCTGCGCACAGTCAACATGAAGAACGTTCCCCAATTCAAAGGGCCTGTCTTGCTGTAGGTTGAAGCGCTGAAGGAGGAGCCATCTGAGCAGGAGAACACACTCAAAGCCGGCGGCCCGATGTCTTTGTGGAGCGACTCGGAGAAGGACGTGGCCAAACCTGGGGCCGCGTACCGGATCCCGCTGCCGCCTCTAGAATTTTCTGGAAGAGAGACCCCGGTTGGTGGGGACTCCATCCCACTCGAATGGACTCCATCACGCTCGAGTGGACTCCATCCCGCTCCATCCCACATGGTGGATGTGGGAGGGTCCTTGACATACGAGGATGCCGAAGATGTGGCCTCCATCAGTGCCCTGTCAGGTAACATCAGGGGCAGTGTTTCCTCTAAGCTGTGCAGCTGCGTGATTGCGTACTGCTCGAAAAATCTCTGTGCACAAGAAACGCCATGCTGCACACAAAATAAAATTCAGGATACACTGATTGGTTAATATCTAATGTTAGTCGTAATCTAATCTAATTAAGTGGACCAATGATTTTCTTTCTGTGTCCAGCCAATGATATGATATGGTTCACTTACGCTACATAGCCAATCATAGCATTGACAGTGTCACAGATGGAATGGAGCAAGGCGACCAAATGCAGCTTGGACCAGGATTTATTGTGGGAAAAGGGAGTTGGAAGGGAAGATGAGGGGGAACAGACAGACCGAATCGCAGACGGGTACAGAAACTAACAGAGACGAAGACTGGAGACAAGAATAACGAGAACAGAGACGACAGACGAGAGACATGAAATAATCTGACAGGGGAGTGAGAAGCAGACAGGACTTAAATACACGACAGGTAACGAGAGGCAGGTGAGGGTGATCACACTGATCATGATCATGATGGGCATACACAGGAGGGGAGGAGTGAGTACACAGAGACGCTAACAGAAACCATGACAACATAGAGACCACATAGGACGACCGGGGTCGAGTCGTGACAGACAGTGCCTGAAAATGTGTCCTGCCCATCCGTGCCGTGCAGGTCAGCTCGCTAACAACACTGTGGCGGAGTCAAGAGATGCAAATGCTAAGTTAGCTAACCCTTAATCATGGCAAAACGAACGAACAGTGACACATCCACTCGCCAAGCCAAAGTAAATAAGAGATGCGGCGGTTCTTTTAAGATGGAATGGTTGTCGGACTGTGTACAAATAAAAGAACAAACGGTGAAACTGGGTGTGATTTTCTCTTTTTTGAGCGAGAATGGTCTACAATGCAAAACATGCAGTGAAGCCAAAGTGGTGGGCGAGTTTACGGAGGGAAAAATATGGACTGAATCGAAGTTTGGCTACCTCAAGCGTCACATTCAGCAGAAATGTAATTTGAAAGCTGTTGGAATTGTACAAAGACTCAATATGGGACAGGGGATCGGTCGGTATATTATTGTGGGAGAGTGCAAAAGACCGACAGAAAAGGAACGAGCTGTCACAAAACATAATCCGACCCCGAGTCGCAGTTCTCATTGACTTTATTTATTTATTTATTTATTTATTTATTTATTTATTTATTTATTTATTTATTTATTCATTTATTTATTTATTCATTCATAAATTAATGAATAAGTATTCATTAATTTACTTATTTATTTAATCTGGTGTTGCGCACAGTGGTCCACAGTGTGCACAGGGAGCTTGTGTGTTTGCACAGACACTAGAAAAATTAGAGGGAACATTGATCAGGAGGCAAAAGTATCCAACCACAAATACTTTCTTCCTTTACCAACATCCGTACTTCACAATTTCCTTTTCATTTGCGTATCTGGAGTCGGGTAACACAGGCT